>NC_059353.1:50442500-50552500 GCF_019703515.2 Myxocyprinus asiaticus | reverse complement strand
ACACACACACACACACACACTTTTGCAGTATATATATATATATATATATATTATTTAATTTTTTTGCTTCATGTGTGTAAGGTATGATCACTTCCTGTTAGCTGCTTGTAAAATATTTAGAGAGCTTTCTGCAGTAATTTGCTAAATTGTTCATAATTTTGTGATATATAATATAACACAGATGTTTCTTGTGAATTTTGTCTTTGCATTTTGCCTGTGTGTACTTTCTAAGCTGTAGTTTGGGGGCACATTTGTGCGTAGAAATGAGCTAAATCAGATATTATTGCCCTTTGGGGACATTTTGGAATGTTCTCATTTGAAAGAACGATCCATACATAAATTAAATAATGTTTTTTGTAATTCTAAAAATTCAAAAAGTGTTCCGTTAGTGTTAGGATTGACCTATAGTTATTATAATCAGCTCTGAATAAAAACAATACACGTTCGGGCTGGGCAATATGGCTTCAAAAAAAATACATCTTGATATTTATCAGTCTTTTGACAATATTAGAAATATGTATTTGCTCTGAAACCATCATTTCATCCAAACAGCCATTTTACAGGCATTAAATAAGAATCTATTTAAAAATATCAAAGGCATGTTTCCCTGGGAGAATGAGATTTAATCATTTCATTGATATGCACTTTTATATTTATATGTATATTCCATATAAAATCACACATAGTAGCTTCATATATTTTTAATAAAACATTTATGTGAATGAACATGTTGTGTAGAAACTACTTCACTCAATTATTTTTGGAACACAGTTGAATGTTAGTTAATATTAAAAATATTACTGTGGTGCCAAGACTAGTTTATTTTTATAATATAATACTGAATTTTAATAATAATAATCATTTTTAAGGATTTGATTTGCTTTTAATACAAGTCATATGCAGTATTTCTGTCCTATTTACTTTACTTTCACCTGGGCTTTTATGTGGACACTGACAGTGCAGTTTGTAGTAATGTTCTGCAACTGGTGACACGCTGTAATTTCCCGTTTTTCGGTTATACTGTTCCGTGTTTTTAGATTTGTGTAATAACACAAATGGGGATATGTCTCCATTTAGTTAACTAAGTAAACGTGTGTGATTATGTCAGTGTGTGCAGGTAGAAAATTCCTAATAAAATTTTTTTTTCATACATTTATTTTACATTTGATTTTACAAGTGATCATATACAGAAACAAAATGTAAATAACAATAAAAGTGAAAGATTAGTTAATAAATAAAAACTCTATTATCATTCACTCACACTCCTTTTGCTCCAAACCCATATGACTTTCTTCATTGGAACACAAAAGGAGATGTTATGCAGAATGTTAGTATCAGTCACCATTCACTTTCATTGTATGGACAAAAAAGAAATGCATCTTCATATAGTCATACTGGTTTGGAACAAAAGGCTGAGTAACATAAAGAGAGTAAACAGAGTGTCCATTTGCTCTTGCGCTGTCTTGGAGAAAAAAATGAGATATTAGAGATCTCATTTGTAATTTGTATTTCCCATGGGTAAGATTGAGGTTATAAAACATGAAAAACATTGAGCCATTATATTAACATCCCCACAGTTTTATGATACTTTCTACTTAGTGGTGAAATATCTGCTATAAAGATCACTGTACATCGCCTGGTTGTCCACTCGTATGGCATTCCGCAGGGATTGCCAGAACCAAGATTCAGCTGATGGCGAGTGCGGCCACTCGAGAATGCTGTGGCTGCACAGACGTCTGCGCAGGCGCAAGAAATGCGAGTGCTGCAACACGGGCTCCAGAAGCAACAGCACAATTACATCCTCATTATCTTCAAGTAACCGTTGGTGAGCCAGGAAGACCGCCAGCTTAAAGGAGCCACTGTTGACGTAGCCCTTAGTCAGTACAAAGACAGTCTTACGGCTGTGCTGGATGCTTTGATTCAGACTGTCCAAGACAGGAGAACCAGGGATCCAGTCCCGTTCCTCCAGGCAAATGGGTAGGAAGCCCTCACCTTGATCCTCCAGTTGCACTCGCAAGTGGTTGAGTACCCAATCCGATACATGCTGATCCTTGGTGTCGTACGTGATGAAGGCGTCGTAAACGCAACTTTTAGAGCTCAGGTATTGATACCCAGTGAATCTGGCTTTCAAATAGTAGAATATGTAGGAGACATCCCAGTAGAACATGTGCATGGAAACAGCCATGAAAGTGGTACACAAAATAATCACAGTTGAGAAGAAGTAGGCCAGAAAGGCCACTTGGTCATCAATGCATGCTTTAATATCAAAGTCTATCACTGCTTCACCTTGTCTCTCCTCAGGCATGGCGCATGTCACCGAGGTCACCAGTTTTGGGATCTTCACATTTGTGTTGTAAATCCACAACACGAATTCCAATAGGTCACACGTGCAGTGGAAGGGGTTTCCATTGAGCCAAAGTGTCTTCAGGTATCTTTCGTTCTTGGATGAAAATGTGGACTGGTTGACATTTATCAGTCTGTTCCGACTGAGATCCAATGCTCCGAGATTCACCGCTCCATTTAGAAATCCGACAGCGAGCTCGGATATACTGTTGTGTCGAAGATCAAGGAACTGCAACGAAGGAAGGTCTTTGGACAAATTGCTAGATATGGAAAGGATGTTATTGTTGTTTAAAATTAGCTCTCTGAGACCTTTAAAACGTCTCAACGATGTCCAGCTCACATTTGTGAGATCATTGTGACTTAATCGAAGTTTCTGGATGGTTTCGGGCAGGCATGTGTAAACGCGAAGCGGAATTTTATTAATATAGTTGTAGGATATGTCAAGATAGGTCAAATTGGTCAAGCTTCGGAAAAGATTGTCGTATGTTTTATCATTTTCCCGCCATAACTTGCCAAGCCTGTTGTGATGGAACTGCAGCTCTTGAAGAGACTGACTAGACATTGCTTTGGTGGTTAATGTGTTGATACTATTGTGACTCATGTTCAAAACTTTTAAAGAGGGCAAATGTCTGAGGAAGTTCAAATTGTGTGTCACCCCTGACACAGTGAAATAATGGGGGTTGTAACTTAGGTCTAGAACTTCAAGACTTTGCAACTCTGTGAAGGCGTAGTCATATGCCAGATCAATTCTGTTGAAGGACAAGTCCAGATATTTGAGTCCCGGAAGTGATGTGAATTCTGTTCCATTTGGGGCAGCGGCAAAGCCGTTACTAGAGAGGTTGAGGCAAGATATGTTCCCGTATCCCTCAAACTGTTTAGGAGAAATGAAGAACAGATTATTTCGGCTCAGATCCAACACTCGTCCCATGGCATAGCACTCTGGTTTTACGAGACTTTTTGTTATCTCATAAGAATGCTCCTTTTGATGGGGCTCTGACACCAAGGGCATTGCAAATGAAGATTTTAGATCTTCACCTGTGTCTCTAATCACATGCTTGTCTACCGTCACTGGGTAAAGTCTGTTTTCGGAGAGATACAGTAGTTTTAAATTCTGTAGTTTTTCAAATATTTTTGATTTTGCGTGGACAATGAAATTGATGCCTACATCCAACACTGACAGGTTTTGTAAGCCAAACAGAGAACTGAAGGAATCTGCTCGGATTTCCCGAAACACCAAACCCTGAATGTGCAACGTCTTCAATGAGGTTAAGTTCGAGAAACTGGGTGATAGCATTACGGTATCGGGATAACTCTGGAGACCATAATTAAATGAGAGATCGAGTTTCATCAACAGTGGTAGATTACTCAAGAAACCATGTTCAGCAACAGCCTTTGACAAGAAGTTGTAAGAAAGGTAGAGCTCTTCAAGCTTTGAGATGTTTCGAAACCAGTAAGGATGAATTTTATTGATTGAATTTCCTGCGAGGTGCAGTATCCGGAGTTCTCCAAGGTTAGCAAAAGCTTCTGGATGAATTTCAATGGACATTTTTTTACAAGAAATGCAGGGATATGGAGCATTATAGCACCTTGGACAGTTTCCTTGGATATTTAGACTTGACAGATTGCTGAGTCCTTGGAAATCATGCTCTCCAATGTGTGCTATTCTGTTTGAAGCAAGTTCCAGTATCTGCAAGGAGGCAGGTAATCCTTGAGGGACGTGAGTTAAGTTATTGAAAGACAAAGTGAGATGTTGCAAATTGGCTAGCATGGAAAAACTTCCGTTTTCAATATTATAATCTGTGAAGCAAGGATTCCAGTAGTAGCAGTTTTTTGAAAGGAAAAGAGATCTCAGAGTTTTCACATGCAAGAATGTTGTTGTGTTTAGCAAGGTGATTTTGTTCTCTACCAGCCTTAGTTCACGCAAACTCTTTGGAAGTTCTTTTGGTACATAACTCAGGGCAATTCCGTTGAGTGCTAATGTTCGAAGCTTGGTTAAATTTGAAAAAACCCCAACGGCAACAATAACCTCCTGATTCTTGTTCATCCAGTTTAGATTTAGCTCCGTCAGATTTTCGAGGTCCTTAAAATCTCCAACGGTTAAATTATTGATCTTGTTCTCCGATAGGTTAATGCTGGTTGTATTTTTTGTGAAAACTGGCATCTTGATGAGTCCACGTCCATGGCAGTCAACTGCAATCGTCAACGTGGTAAAATTTTCATGTACATCACAGAGTTGAGTCTTCAGGGTCCTCATGTCCATTTGACACATAGCAAGTGTGATCTTAAATGTCATAATCAGAAAACCAGCAAATGTAAACCAATATGACAAAGAAATCTGTTGAAATATAAAAAAGCAGTGAGTAAATCATTTAGATAAAAATTAAATAGAAATAAAGTTTGCTTAAATATTCTTATGGCAATTAAAGTTCCCTGTCTGTCATTCACTCGACATTGTGTTGATGTAGTGACACTAGGGGTTCGATCTTGAGAGCTCCAATCACCTTTGCTTAAAATAGAAAAAGGCCAATGAAAATTGGCAAGTGGAATTTGCATGCCACTCTCCGCCCCGGACATACGGGTATAAAAGGAGATGGTGTGCAACACTCATTCAGATTTTTTTTTCAGAGCCGAATGCATGTATTGTATTCATCCTCTCACCTTTCGCTTATGCTGCTGGATTTTACGGCGCATATCAGCGGTCACCCTCGCACGGTCGAGTGTTGTGCTTCATCTGGGCTCTTCGGCGGCTGAGACCGCGGGTGCTAAAAGAGTATATTTCCTTCTAAAAGAGCTCGCGCAAACGCTTGGCGTCTTTTTAAAAATGTCCTTCCACGTTTGCACTACTGGATGTGGCCTTTATCTCTCCCCTCTGGATAGCCATGAAATCGGGGCGCCAGCACGCCGAGGCAGCTTTCGTGGAAGGGTTATGTTCTCATTGCAAGAACATGCCCAACAGAACGTTGTGGTTGCACCTCACTTCCTTCTTCATGAAGCAAGGAGCCACCTCGGCTGCTCCCCAACCCGCTCCGTCCTGGGCTGATGCTCAGCTGGCCGGGTCGGCAAGCACCGCAGGCGATCTGGATGTGGATATGGGAGCATTTTCACCGGCTCAACCCCCGCGGACCTCCCATCCCCCAGCACGCTCGTTCTATCCAGAAGAGCTGTCAAGCGGTCCACCTCAGGGTGGATTTAATGTGTCATTTGCAGCTTGCGACGAGGATGAGCTTTCGGTCACAGCATCAGAGGGTGGGTTTCTGCTATCGGAAGTGGATAAATCTTCTGAGCTCCCAGCCACGGGCGGTAGAGCACAGGATGAGGCAGACACTGAGATGGCAGCCGTGCCTGCTTGGGCGGCTGTGAATATCAGGCTGAAGTGGAACCCTCCACCCTGCCCTGAGCGTTCGTGGCTGGATGATTGGTTTCTGGGCTCGGAGCCACTCACGGCCACGCCCCTCCCCGATGCCTTTCTTCCCGGAAGTGCACGAGGAGCTAACGAAGTCGTGGAAGGCACCTTTAAAAAAAAAAAAAAAAAAGCTGCCCGTACAAGCTTCGTGGGCTCGTCCAGCCTAACTACCATCGATGGCGGAGCAGCTAAGGGATATGTCAAGCTCCCTTAGGTGGAGCACGCCATAGCGGTGCATTTATGCCTGCAGGATGCAGCCACCTGGCACGACTGACCAAGGTTACCTTCCAAGGCCTGTAAGTTCTCTTCCTCATTAATGACGAAGGCTTACAAGCCCGCGGGTTAAGCCGCTTCTGCCCTGCACGCCATGGCCATCCTGCAGGTCCACCAGGCCAAGGCGCTGAAAGATCTACTCGAGGGTAGAACCGACTCAGGGCTGATGCAGGAACTGCATACCGCGACTGACCTCGTCTTACAGCGACAAAAGTACGATGTCCAATCCGGTCCAAGAGTGGCATCTGTGGATCAACCTTGCAGAGATGTGTGACACCGAGAATGTCCGCTTTCTTGATGCGCCCATCTCCCAAGGGGGGCTTTTTGGTGACGCCGTCGAGAATCTTGCCCATCAGTTCTTGACGGCGAGGAAGCAGACCTCTTGCCGTGGCACAACTTGGCCGCTTTCAGGCCTCAGAAGTGCCGCTCCCCATCTACTTCTCGCCAGAGCTGTTCCCCTGCGGTGCTGGCCCCGACTCCTGTACTATCGGAGCCTGTATGCTGGCCTCAAAGAAGAAGATCCTCCTGTGGGAAGTTGGCTCCACCTGCCTGTCAGCCGGCCCCCAAGAACCCCGGATGGGCTTTGAGGCAGCCCTGGCACAGGAAACCTGGGGATGAGGTGACTGACTCCGACCAGTCTGGCCTGGGTGAACTCTCCAGCCCCACCATTGCCCCTGGGCCAGCACATGGTAAGTATTATATCGCCAGGTGCCTTCTGGGCCTCGGTGCCCACATGGTCAGTAAAAAAGCAGTTTCCTCATTCCCTGGGTCAGCGCACTCGCAACGGCCAGGCGCTGGAAGTCTTTCCGGTCAATCAGGCGAACGCGAGTACCTCCCATTCCCTCATTCTCCGTCGAGATACAGCCGGTGAACAGGTAAGTGTGCTGGTCTCTGGAGTCGCTCGCCCGCTCCAGTCACCAGCCAGCGTTGTGGGCTTGTGGAGCAGCACGTCCCCCCTGGGCTGTCTTCCAGGTGGGGCGCCTGCTCTGCCTTGCTGTGAACCACCCTGCCTGGGCACGGTAAGTCCAGTCATCCCCTGGTGCCACTGGAACGGAGTCTGGAGGCCTGGTTAGTGCTCTCCAGCCCCTCGCTGTGGCTCATCAGGACAATTTGCCTTGGCTACGCAATCCAGTTTGCCAGACGCCCGCCCAGGTTCAGTGGCATCCTCTCCACTACAGTGTGGGGCGAGGGTGTCTCCATCCTCCGGGCAGAGGTTGCACAAGGGCTTTTACAGAACTTATTTTAATCGCACCCAAGAGAGGGGGAAGGTCACGCCCAATCTTGGATCTGCGTGCTTGGACAAAGCCTCACACAGGCTTCCATTCAAGATATTAACGCAGAAGCACATCCTGGCATCAGTACGACATCAGGATTGGTTCGTGGCCATCGACCTGAAGGACGTGTACTTTTACATATCGATCCTTCCTCGACACAGACCCTTTCTTCGTTTGCCTTTGAGGGACGAGCATACCAGTACAAGGTCCTCCCCTTCGGTCTGTCCCTGTCCCCTTGCGTCTTTACCAAGGTCGCAGAGGCTGCCCTAGCCCCGCTGAGGGAGAAGGGCATTCGTATTCTCAATTATCTTGTGCTTCAGCACCTCAACCGACTCAGGCTTCAGGTCAACTGGGAGAAGAGCAAGCTCTCCCCTGTGCAGAGCATCTCTTTTCTCGGTATGGAGTTGGACTCGGTCGCTCTCAAGGCATGTCTTATGAACAAATGTTCATAAGTCAGTGCTGATCTTCCTGAAGACGTTCAGGCAGAAAGTAGTGGTGCCAGTGAAACAATTTCAGAGGCTCCTGGGACATATGCCATCCTCGGCGGTGGTTCTCCCCCTCGGGTTGATGCATATGAGACCGCTTCAGCACTGGCTACAGACTAGAGTCCTGAGGTGGGCATGGCACCACGGCACCCGGCATGTGACCATCACGCCACAGTGCTGTCAGACTTTCAGTCCTTGGTTGGACCTGGCGTTTCTATGGGCAGGTGTTCCCCTAGAGCAGGTCTCATGGTGCGTCGTGGTCATGACAGACACCTCGAACTCGGGCTGGGGTGCCATGTGCAATGGGCAGGCAGTGTCAGAATCTGGACGGGGCCCCGACTCCTTTGGCAGAGCATCAACTGCTTAGAGTTGCTGGTGGTATTGCTGGCCCTGCGGAGGCTTTGGCCATTGATTCAGGGCAAGCATGTGTTGGTCTGGACCCACAACACAGCGGCTGTAGTGTACATAAACCGCCAAGGTGGCGTACGCTTGTGTCGCATGTCGCAACTCGCCGTCCGCCACCTCCTCTGGAGTCTGCAGACGTTGAAGTCGCTGTGAGCTACTCACCTTCCGGGCATCTTCAACTGTGCAGTGGATGTGCTCTCACAGCAGGTAATGCCCCGTGGGGAGTGGGGACTCCACCCCCACATAGTCCAGCTGATTTGGGAGAGATTCAGGGAGGCACAGGTAGACCCGTTCGCCTCCCAAAAGTTCTCTCACTCCCCCTTTTGGTACTCCCTGTCTGAGGCTCCCCTTGACATGGGTGCCTTGGTGTACAGCTGGCCTCGGGGGCTGCGCAAGTATACATCTCCTCCTGTGAGCCTCATTGCACAGACTCTGTGCAAAGTCAGGGAGGATGAGCAGCAAGTCCTGTTCGTTGCACCATACTGGCCCAACCAGACTTGGTTCTCGGATCTGATGCTCCTGACAGTAGCACCTCCCTGGCGCATTCCCCTGAGGCAGGACCTTCTCACTCAGGGGCAAGACCCAGCACCCGCAGCTGGACCTCTGGAATCTCCACGTCTGGCTCACGGACGGGACCGCCAGCGGTGGTAAGCACGATCACTCAGGCCAGAGCCCCCACTACGAGGCGGCTGTATGCCTTGAAGTGGCATCTTTTTGCTAACTGGTGTTCTTCACTACATCGACACAACGTCTCGTTCCCTCCATCAGGGAACAGAGGTTACATCAGTAACCAAGACGATTGACTGTAACTCCTAGAGCTTTCAAGGTACAATCGCCAAAATCGGCACAGACCTTTAGACTTAGTGTGCTATTCGTTTTGATCAGAATTACAGTTTTCTCAGAGCGGATGATGAAAAATCTGAAAAATCCCATTGTTTACATTGACGGAATGTTCAAATGGGCCAAAACTATTCCAAATGTCAAAAAATTTAAATGTAAATGAACACACAAAAGGCCCACCTTAACATGGCTTTAGGTTACAATATAAAATCTATCCTTCTATTTTTCTGAAGGTTTTATCTTAAGGATTACTTGACTATCCATCCATCCATCCATCCATCCATCTTTTAACAACTTTCAGACAAGGCTTTGTCAAGCCAACATCAAGGTTTGTCATGACAAATTTGACCGATATTGTGTTACCGATATTCACACTTTTCTTCTTAATCAGTTATCAGTTCTATATAATCAGGCTCACCAACACATTTTTTAAAATTACTATTATGAAAATATTTATAATGAATACTATATTTTTAATTGTTGTAGTCTAATGTACATTGTGTCGAAAAATCACAAATAAAACAACTTAAAATCGATTCTGTATATTGGTTATCGGTTACTTAAACTTTAAAGTAATCTGTATCATATCAGTTGATCTCTAAAGGTAATACAGTAAATTGTTGTTGTGTAGCAAACAGAGCTTTCAGTTTAGAAAACTGCCTTTTAAAATGAATAATAATATAAAGACTAATGCACACCTTTATAGAAAAAAAAATGCAATGAGTGCTACTTGGGTATAAAGATGCAGACCTTTATTTAAGAGGCTAAAAGTCACAAACTCACTTAAATAATGTGCTATCTACACAATAGATCTCTTTAAAACCAACAATGCAAAATGACAACATCCTAACATTATACCTACAAGAAAATCTATAGTAGAATATTCAAACCTGAATATTTGCTCATTAATTCAATAAATTACACTTCCTTACCATGGTAGCAGAGTCTATTTAAAGTCCTGGTGCAAGATTTACAACGCTTAGACACAAAATAAGCAGCATGTGGTGACACATTTGCAGTTGTATGTGTGAAAAGGGAAGTTTTGCTATAACTGCCAGGGTCTGTTTTGACTCTCAAAGAACTCCAAAAGTGATGCCACCTGGCAGTGCACAGACTCGTTTAAATTTTTCAGTTTCTGTTTAATGCCCACAATAAATTGGTTTGATACATTTTTTTCCAGTCCTATATATTATTGGTTTGTGGTGGATTAGTGCAGTGACCACAAAGGCGAAAGCTAGTTTATCGGTTGTCAGTGCAAGAGAGGAAGTGCTGTCTACATCATTCATTTTTCTCAAACACATACAGTTGCAATCGAAATTATTCAACCCCCCCAAGACAGTAAGGATTTACAAAGGTAAGCCAGTCCCATTCATACATTTTTTAAATATGGTACAACAGCAACCTTCTTGGGGTGTGGAAGAAAGTAAAACTTCACCAAGGGAAATGTTGACTCCAGTTGACTGAATATTCAAGAAGTAATTAGGAAAGAACTGTGGAGTCCTGGAAGAAGGTTTTATAGACGTATGACACTAAACTGAAAATGAGTTTTAGACCCATGGGTCAGCAGTACGTCTGGAGTAAGATGACAAGGTGATGACAAGAACGACACCATCCCCACAGTCAAGCATGGAGGTGGGTCAGTCCTGTTATGGGGGTGTTTTGCGGCTGCAGGAAACGGCTATCCTGACTATGTGACTGACACCATGGATTCTTTCATGTATCAGGCCATTTTGGCATGAAAAATGTGATGCTTTCAGTGTGTAAATTGAAGCTCAGTGATCACTGACTTTCCAGCAAGACAATAACACCAAGGATACATTCAAGTTGTCCAAATTCCAGCCTTGCAGAAGCACCCCCAGATCACCACTGATCCTCCGCCTGATCGTCTAATGGTTAGACGGAGACCTGGAGAGGCCTTCAAGCCACAGTGTCTCGCACCCACTGTGAAATTTGGTGGAGGATATGGTCAACAACTTCATCTGTGCAGTTCTAAAATTAATCAGCACTTTGAATGGTTTGATCAGAAGAAATACATTTTGGAGTGCTGTTTGCTGCAAGAACCTCGTTGGGTAGGATCCCAAAAGGTGCTCTTTGATTGGGTTTCAATCAGAGTAATTCAGGGAAATAGTCCAAGGCATTTCTTCTGGTAGAAAATTTAAAAAGCCTTTATTGTCAATTGGCTAGTCACATCAGGACATTAAAAATGGTAAAAAAAAAAAAAAAAAAAAAAAAAACTGTGACTGCACACTGATGCATTTCGGCAAACACCCTTCCTCAGACTGTGTCAGGCACACAATCTTAAAGGGGAAACGCCTTATTAAATACCACAGCCTTATAAATAAAATACTGAGTATATAAGGCAATGAATTACATTTGTATACTGTTACATGCAAGTTTATATATAAAAAACCAACACATATCAACAACTGTATTCATGTATAAACCCCATATTCATGCATGTCAGCACATACAAACTGTGTATAGAGGGCCAACAATATATCATAATCCTAATACATCGTTATCCTACACTCAAAATGCTCTGTAACGATTCGGATACTAATTAAGGGGAGAGGAATATTCTTACAGGAAAGGAGTCAAATCTAGTTCTTCATTCAAGCCAGGGAAAGTAGTGGCTTTAAAATGAAAAATCCAAAAGGCCTCTCATTGTAAAATATGATCCTACAGTCTATCTTGCAATCTATGCTTAGTTCGGCCCACATAAAATAAAATGACAGGGGCATTCAAGCCTGTAAACAACATATGTACTCTTACAATTGATGAAGGATCTAATGGAAAAAAAAAAACGTTTTGTTAGTAAAGACATCCACAAAAGACTTTGTCTGAATAACATTCTCACAATGGTTACAATGTCCACATTTAAATGTTCCATGTATTTGTCTGTCCAACCATGTAGTTTTTTTAATTGCAGGTAAATAAATTATCGAGTCTGTCTTTAATACTTGGAGCTTTTTTATAGCTCACAATTGGAAGCTCCTGAAACAATTCACATAGGGTTGGATCACTTTGGATAATTCCCCAGTTCTGGTTGATTATCCGTTTAATATGTTATGAGGCAGTGCTATATTCAGTAACAAAGTACGGGCGAGTAGAAGTTTTTCTCCTGGGTTTCTTTTTAAGTAGATCATCTTGTGATAGGTACGTCGCTTTATTTAAAGCCAAATCCACCACTTTTTTCTGGTATCCTCTGTTCCTAAAGCGATCTGTTATATCTGTGGCAAGATGTTCTAAGACCTGATCTTAATCACATATGCATCTTAGTCTTTGAAACTGTCCTAGAGGTATATTGTCTTTAAGGTGTTTTGGGTGAACTCTCTTTGCGTGTAAAGTGATATTACGATCTGTGCTTTTTCTAAAGAGTGAGGTATGAAGGCATCCATCTTGGTCCTTATGAATGGTTAAATCTAAGCTTTCTGAGCTTCAAGGCTCAATTTGATACTGCTGATTGTAGAGTTCTAAAAAAGCTTAAGAATGTTGTAATTCGGTTTCACTTCCTTCAAAAATCATGCATATGTCATCAATATATCTAGTCCACCTCTAGATCTTATTATGGAAAGGATTAGCAACAACATTGAAGACAAACTCCTCTTCCCAAACGCCCAAAAACAGATTGCATAATTAGGGGCAAACCAAGCTCCTATAGCAGTGCCCCATATCTGCTCAAAGAAGCTATCTTAAAAAAATAAAAATAAAAATCATTATGTTTAGTGTCCATTCCGTAAGTATTAGAATGAAGTCTGTGGGAGGACTTGATTTTACTTATGGGGCTCTTCCACTGCACGGTACAGCTCAACTCAACTCGACTCTGCTCGCCTTTTGGGGGGTTTTCACTGTGGATAGTACCTGGTACCTGATTCTTTTTTTAGTACCACCTCGGTTGAGGTTCCAAGCGAGCCGGGCCGATACTAAATGTGATGTCAAAACCCTGCAGATCACTGATTGGTCAGAGAGAATCGTCACTACTAGCGTCACTGGATTTGCGACACGGGACATCAACCCATTAGTTTTAAAGTTAGCAACAGCGACAGCAATATCATTTGTTCACGCGACTTTCGAATTGTAAAAAGAAATGGCTGTGCACAAAACCACGCTGTGGTCAATAAACGAGGTGCAGACGTTCCTCTTGTTAGTGATGAACGAAACGACACGAAACGAAAAAGTCTTTCAGGAAGTGTCTCAGCTGTTGGCCGCACACGGCTACCACCGGACCTACCAACAGTGTACTTAAGTGACTACAGAACCATCAAGGACCACAACAGCCGGAGTGGTTCAAACAGAAGAAAGTGGAAGTGGTTCGACCAAATGGACGTTATCTATGGCAACAGGCCGGTGAGCAATGGGAGGGAGAGTGCCCTGGACTCTGTGTTGTTGGAGTCCACGATGGATGATGGTACATTTTGTTATGTTAACTCTATATTCTGCTTAAAAGCTTCACTTTATTTAGTTGCCCAGCTACTGGAAAGCTTGCTTCTAAAACAAACAGGCCAATTTAACTGTTACACTTGTGTAAAATCACCATGGAACAACTGCTTTATGCAGCACAATGAGCTAGTAGCTAACAGCTAGTGGTCGTGTTATTGTTTATGGTCGGTAATGTTTGTGTCATGTTTAAGATGATGTCACGGCAGTAGAGGTGGCGCAACTATACGATCAGCCTATAATCCCACCCACGTTGAGGCGGCACTAAACTGCAGTGGAAAAGCAAGCTCAGAAAAGTAAAGCGAGCAGAGTCGAGTCGAACTGTAACGTGCAGTGGAAAAGTGTCATTAGTGTCTCAATGCTCTAAGACCTTCATCTTGGTTAATACTGGTATACAATGCCTCCACATCCATAACTACCAAGTAAGATGCCGAATCAATAGTTCCTAATTGTTTGATATTTTTAATCGCATCTGTTGTGTCTTGAATAAATGCCGGAAGAGTAGGTACCAAAGGTTTAATGAAAAAGTCAATGTATTGTGCAGATGGTTCCAAAACACTTCCATTATTGGAGATAGTAGGACATCCAGGAGGCTTGTTCAAGTTTTTATGAATATATGCATATAAAAACAGGAAATACGCAGATTTGTTACAAACGAGAATTTTGATTCATTGTCCATAATCCACATATTTTCTCTTGCCTCAGTAAGTAAAGAAGTATTTTTGAAGGAAGTGAAACCGAATGGAACCGAACATTTTCAAGCTTTTTTAGAATTCTACAATCAGCAGTATCAAATTGAGCCAGAAAAAAATCTACTCTTTAGATTTAACCATTCATAAGGACCAAGATGGATGCCTTCATACCTCACTCTTTAGAAAAAGCACAGATCATAATACCACTTTACACGCAAAGAGAGTTCACCCAAAACACCTTAAAGACAATATACCTCTAGGACAATTTCAAAGACTAAGACGCATATGTGATCAAGATCAGGTCTTAGAACATCTTGCCACAGATATAACAGATCACTTTAGGAACAGAGGATACCAGAAAAAAGTGGTGGATTTGGCTTTAAATAAAGCGACGTACCTATCACAAGATGATCTACTTAAAAAAAAAAAAAAAAAAACAGGAGAAAAACCTCTACTCGCCCGTACTTTGTTACTGAACATAGCACTGCCTCACAACATATTAAACGGATAATCAACCAGAACTGGGGAATTATCCAAAGTGATCCAACCCTATGTGAATTGTTCCAGGAGCTTCCAATTGTGAGCTATAAAAAAGCTCCAAGTATTAAAGACAGACTCAACAAGTTATTTACCTGCAATTAAAAAAACTACATGGTTGGACAGACAAATACATGGAATGTTTAAATGTGGACATTGTAACCATTGTGAGAATGTTATTCAGACAAAGTCTTTTGTGGATGTCTTTACTAACAAAACGTTTTTTTTTTTCCATTAGATCCTTCATCAATTGTAAGAGTGCATATGTTGTTTACAGGCTTGAATGCCCCTGTCATTTTATTTTATGTGGGCCAAACTAAGCATAGATTGCAAGGTAGACTGTGGGATCATATTTTACAACGAGAGGCCTTTTGGATTTTTCATTTAACCCTCTGGGGTCTGAGGGTGTTTTGGGCCTGGAGAAGTTTTGACATGCCATGACATTTGTGCTTTTTTCAGTTGCTTAAAAATATATTAATGGCTAAAGTCTGATAACACTGTATTCACCACAAACTAGGCTACAATAATATGTGAGCAACATGTATGTACATGTTTGTATTTTTGAGAAAATAATGTTTACGCGTGGTTTTTGAAAAAACAAAAATGTTAAGTCACTGAAATAAGGCCATATAACACATACTAAACATTTGTTTACAAGACTTTTGAGAACTGGATCTTGTAGCCTAGATTTTTTGCTACAAAATGATGTGAAAACCATCCTGATCACTCATTCATACAAAACAATATTGTCATTTAACTTTTGTAAGACACTTTTAGTGTTAGATAGGCCATATGCGAGGAGGCGTGGATGATCATGAATATTGATGTAATTCACACCTGAGGAGACAAAGACCCCTCCTCTGAGAGAGAATGAATGTGAGGAGACTTAATGATTGAATGTATTATTTGTAGCTTATTCACAAAATCAAGTTTAAGTTAAAAGAAGTAATCTGACTATACATTTTCTTTACATAAAGACTTTACTTAAAAACTTTAGACCTACACTACCATTTAGATCTGTAAGATTTTTTAAATGTTTTTAAAAGAAGTCTCTTCTGCTCACCAAGGCTGCATTTAATTGATCCAAAATACAGCAAAAACAGAGATATTGTGAAATATTTTTACAATTTAAAATAACTTTTCTATTTGAATATATTGTCAAATGCAATGTATTCCTGAGATCAAAGCTGAATTTTCAGCATCATTACTGCAGTCTTCAGAGTCACATGATCTTCAGAAATCATTCTAATATGCTGATTATCTAATGTGGGCATACTTACAGAACATTTTACACATTTACACCTGAACAGATATTTGCAAGCACAAGCTTCATTGATGATAATGAGGCAGCATAAACACTAGTTAAAATATAATCTAAACATTCATATTATTTTATATCATATTACATATCATATTTATATCATACAGCATACAATTTAAATGACTGCTTTAGCTGAAACAACATTTAAATGTAACTAAAACTTGCCTATTAGGACATATTTCAAATGTCAATACTCTGAATCCTGGCTGGCAAGTCTGAAAATAGTCCAACTAGAAAAATATGTACATGTTTATATAAAATAGCATGTCAACTAATATGTAAGTAAAACTAAATGACTTACTCATCTGGAATTGTATCCTCGGCTGGATCAAGTCGCTCTTCAAACGTTCATCGGAGTCTCACTCTTCTTCTGAGGAAAATGTGAACTCTTCGTCACTATCCAGGAGCTTCCTCACCTGTGTAGCATGCCATCTTCCAAACACGCAGAAAAGTGAAAGAATCTGATGAATAACTTGATGTTTTTTTAAGGCAGTGTCAGGGGCGTTTACCATTTGCATTGATCGCTTCAGCACATTACCGTATGAATAGCGCCCTCTGCTGGTGGGTGTGATCACATTAGCGATAATTAGCTGAGCCTGGAGAAACTGTACATCACTTTGTTTCATACAGATTACATTGCAGGAGAATATTTGTTTTAAATTTGAATTGTTTTATTTAAAAGTAGACATTAAGCTTTCTTTTGACATATGTTTCATGTGTGATAAGTATTTGAGGAGTTTCAGTTCATTTTTGTGACGTGTTTCAGAAAGATGCTCGCGGATACAGAGATGGCTGAAAGCGCACCCTGTTTATTTCCTTTATTTTACAAAAGCACAAGGTTTTGTTGTTATTGTGAGTGTACACAAATAAAAGTAGACCCTTTATAGTCTCTAATGATGTCTTACACTTATCTGTATGCCCAAAAATGACGGAGTATTTTAAGTTGTTTCCGCTGTTATGAGGAAAAATCCAGTAGGACACGCCAGCGCGTCCGTCGACCCCAGAGGGTTAAAAGCCACTACTTTCCCTGGCTTGAATGAAGAACTAGATTTGACTCCTTTCCTGTAAGAATATTCCTCTCCCCTTAATTAGTATCCGAATCGTTACAGAGCATTTTGAGTGTAGGATAACGATGTATTAGGATTATGATATATTGTTGGCCCTCTATACACAGTTTGTATGTGCTGACATGTATGAATATGGGGTTTATACATGAATACAGTTGTTGATATGTGTTGGTTTTTTATATATAAACTTGCACGCAACAGTATACAAATGTAATTCATTGCCCTATATACTCAGTATTATACTCAATATGTCCTGATGTAACAAGCCAATTGACAATAAAGGCTTTTTACATTTTCTACCAGAAAAAGTGCCTTGGACTATTTCCCTGAATTACTCTGAATGGTTTGTCAATCAATAAGACCAGGCACCATAATGCCATGTCTTATGATTAAAATCAAATTTAAGTGAACTTTAGAGATATCTAAACAAATAAATAATGACTACAATGCTTATTTCTAATTATAAATTATATATATATATATATATATATATAAAATGCAATGAGCCATCTCGAGTCTATATAGTACAACTGGATACCATAATTTTTAGTGATACCTATAATATTACACTGAGAAAAAAACAAGCAAACAAAAACAATCCCAAATCCCAACATTAAACTACCCCTAAATTAAAAGGTAAATGATCGGTTGAGAAGGACGTTGTTCCAGGACCAACTAGAATCTTGAACAGGAACATGCAATGTTTAGTGAAATAATTGTAAACATAAACTTTATGTTTCAAACTATGCTGAAAACAGACAACTTTTTTTCAAACTATGCTGAAAATTTGTGGGTAGTCAACAAATAACGTGTGCACTGACCTTTAAAAAATAAAAATATCAACAACAAGATTTTAGGTTTAAAAATATAGCTGCAAGCAGCGATGATGGGCCCAAGCACCATGGGTCCATTTCCACCTGGTGGCTTTCAGAAAACAATGCAAGGTGGACACATGCATTTGACATTATTCTAAACAATTTTGAAGCAATTTGGGTAATATAAGAGGACTATTTTAAAGTCTATTGCAAGAGCCACACTTCCTGCTGCCAGGTGGTGGCACTATGACCGTGACCTAAAATAGTCACATCCATGTGATTAGCCCCCAAGACTAAACATACATCTCTATTTCTATATCACACATTGCAAACAGAAGATATGAAACCCTTCCTGTTTCCCATTTTTAGCCATTAATTTAATCCCTCGCCATGGCAATACTGTTCGATATATATCAAAATCTGTTCACAATTTAGCATCTTCAATGTCTTGGCATAATGTTGTCTAAATGTGGTGACAGTCTCATGAATCCCCTAGGAGTATTTAAAAGTTCAGAGACTGCAATATTCAAAAAATCAAAAATGGTCAACTTTCTGTTAAGTGGACCTAATGACTATAATTATAAAAGTTGACCGGCTTGATGAGAACTATATTTGTACCAATTTTGGTGACTGTAAGTGAAAAGGGAGGTGCTACAGAGTTCGTCTTACACACCTATTTAAAAGGGGCATTACAGAGCGCCCCTACATGCCAATCTCAGAACTAATAGCCAATGGCTCTGATGTGTGTGCAAAATTTAATGAAATTTTAAGCATGCCAAGTGCCTCAAAAACACCCAAATATAGGAAGAAAGGAATAATAACAATTAATGTGTTGCCATGGCAACAGTATTTAAGATATCAAATATCCCTTTACAAATTTACATCAGCAGTGTCTTGACATTATTCTAAAGAATTTTGAAGCAATTCATGTAATTATAAAAGGGCTATTTTCAAAGTCTGTTAAAAGTGTCATACTTCCTGCTGCCAGTTGGAGGCACTACGACCGTGACCCACAATAGCCACATCAATGTGATCAGCCCGCAAGGCAAAATGTTTGGCTCAATTTTGATGTAAATCACACGATGCACGCAGAAGATATTAGAAGTATTTCAAATTCCAGAGCATGCATTTTTCAAACAATCCAAAATGGCTGACTTCCTGTTGGGTGGAGCTTATGACTGTCAGCACAAAAGCTGTCCGGCTTGATGAGATCTATATGTGTACAAAGTTTGGTGACGCTAGCTCAAAAGCCCCCTGAACATGCACATCTTCTAGATGGCACTACAGAGCCCCCCCCCCCCGGAAACTTTGCCCAGCCCTAATGGCCGACAACTCTTATGTGTGTGCAAACTTTCAAGACTTTTAATGCATGTTAAGTACCCCAAAAGTACCGAAAACCTTGAAAAGAAAAATAAAGAATAATCCTAAGAAGAACAATAGGGTCTCCGCACTTTCAGTGCTTGGGCCCTAATAATCCTTAGAAGAACATTAAGGCCTCCGCACTTCCAGTGCTTGGGCTCTAATAATCCTTAGAAGAACAATAGGGTCTCCACACTTTCAGTGCTTGGGCCCTAATAATAATGATAATGATAATGATAATAATAATCCTTAGAAGAACAATAGGGCCTCTACACTTCCAGTGCTTGGGCCCTAATAGTAATAATAATAATAATAATAATAATAATAATAATCCTTAGAAGAACAATAGGGCCTCTACACTTCCAGTGCTTGGGCCCTAATAATCCTTAGAAGAACAATAGTGTCTTGGCGCTTTCAGTGCTTGGGCCCTAATAATCCTTAGAAGAACAATAGGGTCTCCATACTTTCAGTGCTCAGGTCCTAATAATAAGAATCCTTAGAAGAACAATAAGGTCTCCGCACTTTCAGTGCTTGGGCCCTAAATATATGAATGTATTACGAAAAGTGTCTTAGGTCCTGTAACTGGACACCTTTGTTTTTAAAGATAGTAATTTACTCATCCAAATGTCATTCCAAACCCATATGACTTTCTTTTTTATGTGGAACACAAAACGAGATGTTATAAATTATGTTAGTCTCAGTCACCATTTACCTTCATTGCATCTTTTCTCCATACAATGAAAGTAAATGGTCACTGATGCTGGCATTCTGCCTAACATTTCATTTTAAACACCCGTATGCCTTCACTAATTCATATGAAGTGATTGTGTGGTGTGATAAATGACTTTTTTCAGTTATTGTGTTTATTCATAGTTATATGTGCAGTAAAACTGAATCTATCAAAATTACATTTGCTTAAAGGTGCTATGTGATTAATAGGGTTTCCAATGTAGAAAGCTTTCAAATGTGTCTTGATTCATTGCAGTAATGGATATTGGAAGTTCACCCAAGTTCACACAAGGGTGAAGGTTGAACTATCCCTTTAAGTCTAAAGATTCACATGCTTTCACATTGATTCTTGGAAGAGTTTATTGTATTGTTGGCTATCTGTTGACATGACGTTCCTGAGACTGAACCAAAAGTACCTCTGTGCTTGAGGATTCTTGGGCCACTCCAGAACAGATTTCTTGTACAGCCTCTTCCTCAATCTGAGGTATTTGGAGTGACAAGGCATCTTCTCCAACAAGATCAAGACAATAACATCATCCTTCTCATCCATGAGTCTCTGGTGGGCCAAATAAAATGCTGTCCTGAAGTTGCCGCTGCTGATGTATTGTCCGGTCAGGATGAACACGGTGCGTTTGCTTAGCTGTATGCTCTGGGAAAGGTTCTCAATGAGGGGACAACCAGGAACCCAATCCCGTTCCTCCAAACAGAGCTGTAGCCGTGGATCACCCCTATTCTCCAGGTGAATGCGAAGTTCTTGCATCACCCACTCGTGAACTGCTGGGTCTTTCGTATCATAGACCACAAAGGCATCGTAGACGGTGCTGTTGGACGACAGCCGGCGATATCCCTTGAGTTTGGCAAGACAAAAGTGGTAAATATACCAGACATCCCAGAGAAAGAGATGACTCGAGATTGTGACGCTAAGGACGCTGAGAATCACGGAGGTTAGTAAAATGTACAGGATGATGGACAGGGAATTGTGTTGGCATGTCTGAAGGTTTAGGAAAATTACACTTTGACCTCTTTGGGCACCTGGAGAAGCGCAGTTGACGTCCGTAGCAAGGCGTGGAATATTCACGGATGTACGATTGATCCATCTGACAAACCATGTGGCATTGCAGGTGCACACAAAGTTGTTGTTGTTGAGGTAAAGGGTTTGAAGATGGTCTATAACATTTTCTGGGAAAACTGACTGATCAATGAACTGGATTCGGTTGTAACTTAAGTCGAGGACTTTGAGGCTGAACGCATCCTTTAGAAAGTTAGTGGACAGTTGATCAATGTCATTCTTGCGTAATATAAGAGTTTCAATAGATTTTGTGTTGTTAGACAGGCATTTAGAAACTTCTGTTAAGAGATTGTCACTAAGGTCCAAGAGCTTCAAGTTTTTAAGGTACACAAGCCCCTCCCACTCAAATAATGTTAATCTGTTGTTAGCTATGTACAATTCTGTGAGCGTCTCTGGAAGGCCTTTGAAAACTTCTTCCGGAATGAAGTTTAGGTTGTTGTGAGAAATGTCGAGTATCTTCAAGGCTAAAAGTTTCTTGAAGTAGTTGACATATCTTGTGTCTCCGTCTCTCCACAGCATATCGAGACGGTTTCCTTTAAACTCCAGATGTTCCAGAGAAAAACTTTCCATTTCAGTGTTCGTCGATGTGGATATTTGATTATCGTTCATGATTAGTTTGCTCAGTTTATTCAAGTTCTTTGTAAAATTTAGCATGTGAGTTAAACCCTCGGCTACAAAGTAATGACTGTTGCGGCTGATATCCAGTACAACAAGGCTGCTTAATTCCTGAAATGCAGAAGAGTACATTAAATCCAGACGATTGTTAGAAAAGTCCAGATATTGCAAGTTCTTCAACTGAGCAAACTCGGAACCATTCAAACTCTGGCTCATGGCGTTTCCCGATAGATTTAAACACTTCAGTTCACCAAGATTGAGGAATCTGGAATGTAGGAAGAAGATATTATTCCTGCTAATATCCAACGTTTTTCCAAAGCCACTACATTCGGTGTCGAAAGGACTTGAAATCCAGCGTTCCTTGTCCTTATATTTGCAGCTTCGTGCATAATCGTCATAAAGGAAATAGTGAACATCCTTCACTTCTCCATTGTGATACTGTGCACCTTGCGACATTGGGGAATTATAATGGGTTTTTCTGTAGTTATTAGCTGCTGAAGCCATGTATTCTCCTTCCGAAGGCAATGAGATTTTGTTGTCAGATAAGTTGATGATTTTGTAGCTTTTCAGGTTCTTCAGGATGCCGAGATGTGCTGTTTTTATGAAGTTTGTTCCAAGGTCAATAAGCTCCAGATTCCTCAAATCAGCCAAAGGCTGAATATCTTGGAGTGTGAGTTCTTGAAAAACATAACCTCTGATTCTTAGGACTCGAAGAGATTTAAGCAAGCCAAATGATCTCGACAGGTTGAGAGATGCTGGATAGACCTGTAGTTCGTAATTGAAAGACAGATCCAACTCATTTAGTTTAGGCAACAAAACAGGAAAGCTGGTGTGCGTTATCTCTTTAGACAAAAAATTACTTGAGAGGTCTAGAACACGAAGCCCTGACAAGTTTTGAAACCACTCCGAAAGTATGTTTGTTAGAGAGTTACTGTGAAGCCGAAGAGTTTTAAGATTCTTCAAAGTCTTGAAGGAGTTCTCATGTATCTGAAGTGGGGCATTATTTGGGCATGGATTGCATGGGAAAGGCGCATTATAGCAGTGTGGGCAATTCCCACTCAGATCGAGTATCTCTAGCTCCGTCAGGCTGTGGAAATCCTTCTCCGTTATCACCTGAATATTGTTGTTGTACAGGTACAACTCTTTAAGGCTGGAAGGTAGCTTGTGTGGAACGTAGGACATATTGTTAGACTTCAGAGAAAGCAAAGTCATTTTGTCAAGCAGCAAAAACGCATCCTCTTCAACATAATATGATGTGTTGCAGGGGTTCCTGAAGTAGCAATTTTGGCCAAGGTACAGCATCTCTATATTCGTCAGTTCCATCAGATTCTCTTTAAGCACTGAAAAAATACTATTGACCTCTAGGCTTAAGAGCACAAGGTTAGAAGGAAGGCCCTTAGGTATGCCAGAAAGCTGGTTACCATCCAGGTAAAGGGACTTCAGGTTCTTTAGCTTCCAGAAGGTGCCGTTGTCAATCGTCAAACTCTGTGTGCAGACGTGGTCTTTGGGACCAACCTTGATTGGTACGCAGTTGCAGCGCAGGTCAATTTCAGTGATGTTGTCCAGGTTGTGAAACGAGCTGTTCATGATGTGTGGTATGTGGTTGATAGTTAGCGTAAGGTTAGTGGTATTCATGGGAATTCCCAATGGAACTTCGGTTAGGCCTCGCTCAGTGCAGTCGACGCTGACCTCACTCCCGTTAATAGCCAGAGAAACATCACACTTCAGACTTTTGGGGTACCATTTAGCTGCATCCAGCTCTGGTGAGCAGAATATGAGAACAACCATGACGATAAAAATATTTTCCATGATCTGAAAGAAAGCAATAATAATTATTAAGAGTCCAACACAGAATCAATACACACAGAACTCCAAAAGCAGAAAATTCCTACTCTACACAACACATGTCCAGTTGTGTGCCCATTTATTAAATATTCTAGCCAATTTGATTACGCTGTCAGTCATCAATAGGACTGCTGTTATTTCACATTCGATCAGAACAAAAATGTACCATGTCCAACTCAATTTTACTAAATTCTGCAGATGTTTCCCCAAAATCAAAGCAGAAAATGTAATAGACTCAGTATCAGGTAACAGATATGTTTAGAAATATACCTGAAATATAAGAAAATCTAACATGTATGTAATTAAACATGTATTTTTATATCCTTAAACAACAAAGGCATAAACATTTAAGCAACACAATGGAAAAAAATATTAAACAATGGTCTGAACTTGCAATAACTACATTAAAATAATCAAACTACGAATGCCATGGAGAGCCCTGATCTTTGCCATTTGTAAATGAATTAAATATTATGTACTTACCATCTTTATCAGAGCAAAAATTATTTTCGCCCTTCGTGACTCGTTGCACAAGATACATGTTCAGATCTCTGTATTGGCTGGCTTTCCCAGTCTTACACCCCCAGTTACTAACAGCACAGGTGTTACTGACTATTGTAATATCTATATATATAGATATAAATATATACATAAAACCACAAACAAAAGTGAGAGTGAATATTTTGAAACGATTTAAGTTCCTCTTTATCTTACAAACAAGATATTTAGGTACTCCTTGTATCTGTCCAAATCTTTTTCCTTGTGATTCTGCACAGCAATTGTATTACCCAACTACTATCAGCACAGTTACCCAGAATTAGTATGATTTATAAATGTATGAATAACATTTAATTAAAACTGTCTTTAAAAATTGCTTAAAGAGGAACAACTGTACTTTCACCCTTATTCGTATTTTAGTACTAGAGATAAAACAACATTTGGAGGTTTTCTCAAGTTCTACTCAAGTTTAGATTTTTCATAAATTACTTATTTAAATATGACAGGATCAACAATTCAATTTTTCTTTTACCTATTTAAATTAAAGACAGCAAAAAAATCACTGTAACCAATCTGAAATATTTAATGATGATAATTTAAATAAAGCACCATACGTTTATTATTTAAAATCAACATTAAATCAAAATTCACCCTATGTACTTTCTTAATGCATTGCCTTTATTTTAAATAAAAGTAATCTTTCGTCAAAATATAATAACTTAATCTGTCTCCGAAACTACTTTGCTTTTCGGCTGAACACCCATTTTAAGATCCAATCGATGTCCAATGGATAAAATTAAACTGCCCAACATGTTTTTTGTTATATACCTGTATATATACGAAATATGTCAGATTATGCAAGTAAAATGGGTTTCGAACTGCATTTCATGTTGACTGTAAGGTATTCATGAAAATGTCAGTGCATTAAGAACACAATAACAAATGATAAGAAATGGTATACAGTAGGATGTGAACTTACAGTTTATAGATTGTATAGTGGCTTTAATCATGTTTTTTTCAATCATGTGTTTGTGGAATTCAAAATAAATGTGAAATAAATACATGGAAAAAACATGGGATGCATCTACTGTATAAGGTGGTGTCATATTTATATACAGTATACATATGTACTGTACATCTTCTTTTAAAAATTCTATGCATTGTAGAATTCTTTTCATTTTACATATTACACAAAATATACACAAGTCATATGTTACCACAATGGATTGCAATGGCCAGATTCCCTTGATTCCCTAGATCTTCATGACAAACGCAGGTGTGTTAACCTATGGCTTTACTATGGCAAAAAAAAAAGAAAGAGATTTTTTTGAAATATGGCCATTGCTACCACCAAATAACAGCATAATCAACTGCCAATGTGATGTATCAAATGCAATTTTGCTTTGGTCATCAAAATAACTTTCCAAAGCCTTCCAGCGAGTAAATAAAGTGACTTTCTGATACCCCTTAACTCCACGTCATGCATGTAGAGCTACCACTGGCGTGACTTCACCCCAAACAGCACTCTGAAAAGTCCTTTTACTTTAAAAAAAAATCTCCAGAGCATTAACATAAAAGCTCTGTACATGCAGTCTTGAGAAATTGAACAAAAAATGTTGCTAAAACAGATTAAGTGACTGGTGTGACGATTTCTCAGCGAAATCAGTTTAGTGTGCGCACGATTCAAAACAATAAGGAAATAGACGTGTCTTGTTCCAACGGTGACAAAGACCGGAATCCTGTTTTGTCACAGAGTCATTTGCCGTACTGGAGTCTGTAACATGTTTGAAACATGTTTGTAAATGAATCTGCCATTCACTTATGCCCTTTAGAAGGTTAAAGTCAACATGAAATCAAAGTTGACCCTATTTACTTTTCAACATATTCATCGATGCAAGATTATGTCAAGCCAACATACTGATATTTTACAGATATGGTTTTGAGTTATCCAAAATTCCCAAACAAAGACCAAAGTTATAAATTGTAGCTGCTCCTAGAGCTTTCAAGCTACATCCACCAACCTTGGTACAGACGTTCAGACTGATCTGATTTAATGTGCTCTGTCTTTTCTAACTGATCAATGTTACAGTTTTCCTGTAGCGGACTAATGAATATCCCCAAAATACTGTAGACTTGCACTGACGGAATGTTCAAATAGGCCAAGACTGTCACTGAATTTTCGGAAACCGCAACTGTCAAAACTCATGTACTCAAACTTTTAAATCTATTTCAAATTTTCAGACATCAAAGTTTGTCTTGACAAATCTAGTTGACTTTGTAATCTTTTATCAAGATGCAATAACACGCTCTGCCTCTAAAATGACTTTCCTTTTCATCAGGAATCACTCTTACTTTTCAACTCCTCCCCTCCAACCTCCAATCTGATATACAACGCCCACTAACACCAACACTGCAAAAAAATCATTTTCAAGTAAAAATATGTAAACATTCTTAAAAAAAAGATACATTCACTTGAAGCAAAATCACATAAGACATTTAGTCTTTTCCAGCAAAATGTAATAAAATTGAATGGGATTTATGCTTATTACAAGAAAAAACTATTTGCCAATGGGTAAGTAAAAAAAAAACTAGATTTAAAGGAAAACAAGTTTATTTTTCTTAGCGCATTGGCAAATAGTTTTTTCTTGTTATAAGCATTAATCCTACCAATTTTTATAAGATTTCTCTGAAAACAAGACCTTATATCTTACGCCATTCTGATTCTCAAATATTTGTTATTGTTTTAAGAATGTTTTGATATTTTTACTGGAAAATATTAGAAAATATTTTTTGCAGTGCAATCAATTTCCAATGGATGATTTGAGAACTACATTTCATGTTGACTTTAAGAACAACAGGGTTTCTAAATCTCGAAATCGGCTCCTTTTAGGTTTAGTGATTTGGTTGAGGTGATTATGATCATCTACATGTTGCAGTTTCCATTGAAAGTGTCAATGCTCCCTGAGCCAAAGGTTTTCCGATTAAAATTCCATTTCTGCCTCCCTGAGGCAACCAGAGCGGGGGCGGGGTCTTTTGAGGCCGAGTGCAGGAATCATCCGGGAAGCATTTAAGACCTCCGATCGCCTCTGGTTTGGCACATGGGAATCTGTGCTATGGATGAACATGACGTATCGTGAGAGCAGAAGACAATTTGTCTGTTTTGTCTTCTTTGCTGCATGTTACACTGGTGGAAGGAAAGAGAAAGGGATAAATTAGTTCATGGAGAGCTTCTAGTCGGATTTATGTCTCATAATTACATGCTTCTGGATATCTGAAATTATTCGAATTTGGCAAGATAAAATAATGAATTAAATTAATGACGTCTATGATAAGCCTGCAAATGATATTGCAGAAATGGCTCAGTCTTCTAAATCTGTAAATTGTAATGAGTTCCTAAAACTTGGAAATCTGCTAACTCTCTCCTTCTCAAGTGTCTTTCTGTTGAAATACAGGACAATAGGTGTCCCATTTGGGACGTCTTCAATACGGCTAAAATCTAGCTTAAGTCGCGCTATCAGTGCTAAAACAGAGCGGAGTCTTGAGTTTTTATATTAAGTCATTACCATTCCTTTCTGCTCAAACATGGCTCCTTTCTATATAAATAAGGCTTATTATTGCTTGTGCTTTACTTGCAAAACTGTGCTATTTGCCCGGCGTAATTAACATTGCATTATTAATGCCCGAGGAAAGCAGATGGTAACCTGAGTTTTTTTCATAACAGATGTTTGTGTACATTTTCTTTCAATAATGGCAGTACAAAGTCATCAAATAATTATCAAATGATAGAGAAGAGTGTTTTAATAGTTATAACACTATTTAGTTAAGCGTTATATAGTTATGCACAGTTTCGGCGTGTTGATGTGCAAACAAGCAGCACTTTTACCGGGGGCAATTGGCACTGTTAGATAAAAAAGACCCCCTTAAACGGTTTTAACATAGTTACAGTTCTTGGCCTGAATAAGCTGCAATGTGGACCAGACTTGAGAGTTTCAGAGTGGAGAGTTTCCACATAATAATAGATATCACTTTTTCACTAGGTTACTTAAAATTTCACATTTAACCATTAATTGCTTCATGAACTTTCTAATAATCTGTAGAAATACAAGTCTGCAGTACCTGTAGTTTCTCTGATCTTGGGCATCCTCTGGCCTCCCTCGCGGCCTGCACTAACAGTCGACTCTGTGGCGGCTGATCCATGGTGCTTCCGCAAAAACGTTCCATCTACATTCTGATTTGTATAGCCATGACCTTTCAGAGATGACTCTCCATGCAAGTGAACACTATCTGCCGTGCACAGAGGAGAGTCCATTGGCGTCACACAGCTACTACTTCCTGTACTGGAGCCAGCATCAATGGACGAACACTGGGAACTCTGTAGGGAATGGATCCCCTCACTCTGTAAAGACGACATCCTTTTGGTCAGGTGGTACTCGCATAGCCGTGTCACTTCCTGTTCAGATGGAGCCGCTTTGGTTTGATGTTCATTCCGGGCTCGCTCGATCAAATATTGTTCTTTTGCTGGCGAACTCGCTTTCAAGTCAATCATGTGCTTCCCTGTTCCCAACATAGAAGAGTCGTTCAACTCAATCTTGTTGACATTTTGAGCTACCCTGTCTGTGTGCAATGTCCCGCTATCGCCAGTCACCTCAGAGTAAATGTGCTCATCTGTTTTATTATTCATGTGCAATTGTTGATTCGGTTCTTGAAACGCAAAAGACATCCTGTTCAGATCAAAGGGACCAGAACGTTGGGTATCGTGTACATTGAAGCTGTTAAAATTCCCAACAATATCTTCTGCATGCGATTCTGTGATTCTCATCTGACAGACTTCGGATTCACTGCTGGATTTCATCCCGCTGTCTAGCTCCTTAATCTTATCCTGCGGCATTCCCATCATCATGTCCATTTGCATTTGGTTGAAGTAGTCCGTCAGTGACTTTGTTTCCATTGTTTCCGGCTCCATCTCGAAGTGTTCCGAGCGGAGAGCATTGCGCGGGACTGCGGATGACTGAGGGTTGTGTTCCTGATTTCGTAGAGATGCCCTGATGTCACAGGGCGTCAATCGAAATTCGGTCTCCTCTTCGGCTAGCGTTTGGTAACCTTCAGCTGTCACTATAAGCATTTTGAGCGAGTTTTCAGAGAGTTTCTGAGCTGCTGTCAGCTCCGAGCTCTCCGTCATTTCAGACGAATTTGTCTCATTCCCAGAATCCGATGAGGACTCGGGGCTAAAGGTGCGAGATATTTCTACACCTGTGTGTCACAGAAAGACAAACATTTTAGCAATCACACTACACTTCACCACAAATGTACTTTAAAATAGTTTATTTGTACAAAACTTTTAAGATTATGAAATGCAACAAATAATAACATACATAATGAAATAAATTAACAAAAAATGAATCACAATAAAGAACAAATTAACATGAGTTCACATTTGACCCTTTCAACAAAAGGGGTACAAAACGGTCTGAAACTCTTGCAAATGGTCAGTAAAAGGAGGTGCTTAACCTTCAGAAAACTGATGATCATCCACCTCATTTTTCTATTTATTTTGTTTAGTTTGAGACCAAATGTTGTTAAGTTATTGACAAACCTATAGTTTCCACTGATTTAAGATACAATGTTTTTATTTTGTCTTTATAACTTTGGCAACAGAGTTGAATGGATCAGCCCTTTGCGGTTTATTATTCACATAAGGTCTTGATTTAGATTTTATTTCGATGGATCGTTCAGCCCTACCTTATTTGTGGAAAGTGCCATTTACATCACAAATAAAACAAATACACACACACAATAGAAACATAAGAAACATGGGGCTTGCACTGAAGAAAATAAAAACAATGAAAGGAGCAACAACAAAAAACAAAAAACAAATGGCTGGACGTTTGTTCAACGTCAATGAATGAATGTCACTATAGTGTAAGAACCTGAACTATTGTCCGGCTGTGGGTGCAACTGCTCTTCAGAGGCAGCCAAAGCCTCAAGAGCTTGTAGAGTGGACACAACATCGTCATTGAACATTTCCTCTGTCCCACCAGCGACCGGTGTCGGCACTGAATCGATCAGCGACACAGGAATATCATTTTTTAGCGAAGCCAAGTTTTTTCTTTCATGAGGACCTTGGTGGTCATCTTCGTCCGAGCTATCTCTGAACCCTGGAGGAGGAGCGGCAATCGCCAAGTTTAGTGATTGCAAAAGGACGTCATTGTCTTCCTCGTCGTCGCCCTCTGGTGGTGGCGGAAGGGAGGTAAGATCGATGATGTCATCGCTAGATTCTGAAAGCGACAAGAAAGAATTCATCTCCCCCGTCATCATCATCATCATGTCTTCCTCACAACTGATGTCATCATCATCTTCGGCATCGTCGGTGGTCTCCGCATAGCAGATGTCGTGCAACAATGGCTCCTCGATGCCTTCCGTAGTTCCGAAAATCTTAGCGTCGCCGTAGACCATGTGAGAACTGTACTGGAAACCGTCAACCTCCATTGAAGCTTCCAGAGGCTTGTAGTCCTTCTGCTGGGCATACAGGTACCTGTGTTCCTCTAGAACTTCTGGAATGTCCTCCATCAGTCTTTGGTATCCGAGGTTCTGAGGGTTTATGCTGTCCAGTGGAGGGTCACCAAATATGAAGGACACCTTGGCGTTTCTGGGCGAGTCTTGAGGCTTGCTTTTTGGGATGTTGAAGTACGGCTGAGAATGTACGTGGCTTCCTCTGACTGTCCTATCTGATCTCTCATCGCCATGCACACGATGCTGCATCTGGTGTATTTCGCTGGTGTTAGGAGCGATATTGCAGTCTCTTCGTCCACAGATAGCATACTCAGCGTGCATCTCATCGGAAGCGTAATTCCAATCAACTGCCTGGTAGTTGTGCTTGCCACTTGATTCGTGCCCTTAGACATGAACAAAACAAAGTGATTTTTATTTCCATAGCTTTCATTTTCCTGTAATATTACTATGGTTTTCCAATGGATATCACAGTTAAAATATGGTTACTACAGTAAAACCATAGAAACTTATTGCAAGGGAATGCAAAACTATTGCGAGGGCATGCAAAACGTATTGTGAGGAAAAGCAAAGTATTGTGAGGGCACGCAAAACTTATTTTGAGGGAATGCAAAACTTACTGCGAGGGAAAGCAAAGTATCGCGAATGAGACGTTGTGTCGATGTAGTGACACTAGGGGTCCCTATACAAAACGCCACAACTAGCTGAACTGTGTTACATGGACTGGCGGTGCGAGACGGGCAGACCACTGTGCGCCTCATAGCCAGCACACCAGGCAATCACATAACCTCCTCCAACAGTCTTATGAGTGTTGAACAGTCCTTCAGGAACAAGTCAACTACCCAACAAATAGGGACAAGCTAGCCCAGCTGTGGTCTCTTTTCCTCTTTTTTCTCCCCAAAAAGAGTGGAATTTGTTAACTGACTTGGGACCATAAATGTCTACGTCCAGGGGGGGGGGGGGTGGGGGGTGTGTCACTCCCAAGGGGAAGACACCGCGGAGACCACACCCCGCCCAAAAAAGGGGGGGGGGGGGGGTATTTTGAGTGGAAATACATCACATGGTCTTACCCAGTCTTGTCGGAAGTATGTCATTAGGAAAAGTCGCATGGTAGGTCCTACCCGAGGGAGGAGGAGTTTCTACAAACATGGTGACCGGGGCAGAGGGGCCTCTGCCCAAGGAAGATGCAGTTTACCGACAGGGAAACGATTTAGTGGAAGATATATCACATGGGGTCACCTATGGGGAACCAGCACATGTGGAGCACCTACCCCAGTACAGGGCTTAGTTAGCACGTGTACTGGGCCGGCAGCGAGTTTCTCCGCAAACTTGTCTGCCACAGGGCTAAGGAGGAAAGTTATCCAGGGATCACAACTTGTGAACACGACTGGGAGTCAAAAGCGCACGTCTTCACCTCATGGGAGGGGAAAGGCGCTATGCACAAGCGGTACATCCAGCCAGCTGTCCCGGAACATACCTGCTCATACCTGACAACACACGGGACGAAACCGGCTCAACCCGGAGATTACAGAACCTCGCAAAGTTGTTGGGTGCTGCCCAGCCCGCTGCTCAGCAGATGTCTGCCAAAGAGGCGCCAATGGTCAGGGCACAGGAGGCCGCTACACTCCTAGTAGAGTGTAGCCGCAACCGCAACGTTGCCATGGTCATGTTCTCGCAATGATGAAAAGACCCATCCACGAACGATGTCTCCGTGTGGGCAGCGCCCAGACACGTAAGACAGCGGATCATGGCTGTCAGAAGTGAAGAGATAAATCAAATCAAATCAAATCACTTTATTGTCACACAGCCATATACACAAGTGCAATGGTGTGTGAAATTCTTGGGTGCAGTTCATAGATAACGACCAGGAATAACACACAAACGGAAAGGCATCTTTAAAAAGATGTTTCGTGTGTGCCGCTCTTTTAGAATTTAAATATACTCTTTTAGAATATATTCTTTTGTTCTGCCGAAGCACCCAGGGGCATTCTCTGCACTCCACGGGTGCAGAGGGGGAGAAGCCGCTGAAATGCGCCGTAAATCCAGCAGTTTGAGGTGATCGGTAGGGAGAAATTTAATTCAGTGCACTGAATGCAACCGCTCGGCTCCGAAGAGAAAATCTGAATGAGTGGTTGCATACCAGCTCCATTTATACCCGTATGTCCGGGGCAGTGGCATGCAAATTCCACTCGCCAATTCCCATTGGCCTTTTTTAAAAAAGCAGAGGTGTTTGGGGCTCGCAAGAGTGATCCCTAGTGTCACTACATCGACACAACGTCGAGTGAGTGACAGATAGGGAATGCAAACTATTGTGATGGTATGCAAAACTTATTGCGAGGGAACACAAATTATGGGGAGGGAATACAAAACTTATTGCGAGGGAACGAAACCTATGGCGGGGGAATTCAAACTATTGTGAGGGTATGCAAAATGTATTGCGAGAGAATACAAAACTTATTGCGAGAGAACGCAAACTATTGTGAGGGTATGCAAAACATATTGCGAGGGAACACAAATTATTGCGAGGGAATACAAAACTTATTATGAGGGAACGAAACCTATTGCGAGGGAACACAAACTATTGTGAGGGTATGCAAAACATATTGCGAGGGAACACAAATTATTGCGAGGGAATACAAAACTTATTATGAGGGAACGAAACCTATTGCGAGGGAACACAAACTATTGTGAGGGTATGCAAAATTTATTGTGAGAGAATGCAAACTATTGTGAGGGTATGCAAAACTTATTGCAAGGGAACACAAATTATGGTGAGGGAATGCAAAACTTATTGCGAGAGAATGCAAACTATTGCGAGGGTATGCAAAATGTATTGCGAGAGAACACAAGCACTCATTCAATTTGAACAGTTTAACCTTCAATAACAGCACCCTGTCTCCATGCGAGGGATTTGCGTTACAACAAAACTCCAAAGACAGTAAACAAATCAGGACGGATTGCTTTCATACCATTTGCGAATCGTTCTGCAGTTTACCCAGAAAAGTTGTTTAAAGTTCGGAAAATTTAATCACAAGAACCAAATGAACTGCACTCTGATGTCAAATGGACAAATGGGTTCATATCAACACCTCTAGAGTGAAAACACTCAAAATGATAGATAAGCAACTATTTCAAAATATACATCCAACCAGTGGAATGAAATATGATATTAGAAGCGCTCTCACCTGCAGTGTTACTGTTGTTTGTCATGTTGAAGATGGATCTCCGCGAGTCGACCAGCAGTCTGTAGTATCCCGCAGTCAGACATGCCAGATTCATCGCATCACTGGACTCCATTATAAGAGTGATGGGCTGTAGAAACAACCATATATCCCGTAGAGATGCATAAATAATCAGTTAAAAATTAGCAATAGACCAATACATTGGCCACTTTGCTATTATCCACATCGGTCGATAACTGTTTGCTTGAACAAGTAACACAAATATTGCATAAAATAAGTGTTTGTTTCACTTTAAAATTTTGTGTAGATCTGATTTGCTGCTGTTAAATTGTATTATGTTTATCAGCATTTATATCGGCCATCCTGCTCTCTAGATATCGGTATCGACCTTTGAAAAACCCATAACAGTCAACCACTCTTAATAATGCAATAAACCATGAGAGACTGTGTTACAGTGATTTTTACCACAGGTTTGCCACTGAAATATTCAAAATATGCTCCCAAATTTCAAAATGTGGTGGCAAAAAAATGCCCCCATTATCAATTGTTCTGTATTTTATTTATAACATCTGATATATTTCTTAATAATGTATTCTAGGCCCAGATATACATATTATTGTATAAAACAATTACTTACACAGAGTAATCCTAAAAATATGCTTCATCGCACCTTCACATCTAAGACGTGAAGCTCCACTCTCACGTTCTTTTCGTCCTCGGTGTACATCTCGATTCGGTTCACATGGCTAAAGTCAGCAAGCAGGGCCACCAGGTTAGTCTTGGTGTTGATCACGTGACTGATGCCGTACCGTGGCCCCACGAGCAGTGTGACCTCTGTGTGTTTTTCACCTTGCTGTCAATTCACAGCACACAAAAAGAGACAAAAAAAAAGAAAGAAGAGTTTTTGCTATACCTGAAACTAATGCATGTTAACAAGGTTTATCTTTTCAAAATAAGAGAAAGGTTAGAATGAAGGAAGTATCTTGCGTTTGCACTTACAACCAATATTGACTTGAACACTCGTCCTCCATACAGTCTGAGATCGCTCAGATATTTCAGGTAGTGCACCTTTGCCTGTAACGCGGTCAGCTTCAACAAAAAGAAACAAATCCCACCAGAATGAGGGAACAGAAAGTGTAAAAATCACACTAATACAGTTTTCTAGTTCTTCTTTTAGAGCATGTAGCTCTGAGAAAAACATGTGAACTGAAATGCATTTATCTTAATATAACAATGCAATATACAATACAGTCCAAAACAACACAATGGGTGAAAATGTCTTGGTCTTATTTTACTCCAAAAAAAAAATAAACAATAATAATAATAATAATAATAATTATATATATATATATATATATATATATATATATATATATATATATATATATATATATATATTATATAAGTAGTGCTCAAAAGTTTGCATACCCTGGCAGAAATTATGAAATTTTGGCATTGATTTTGAAAATATGACTGATCATGCAAAAAATTTCTTTTTTGGATTATTTAAGGATAGTGATCATATGAAGCCATTTATTATCATATAGTTGTTTGGCTACTTTTTAAATCATAATGATAACAGAAATCACCCAAATGGCCCTGATCAAAAGTTGACATACCCTTGAATGTTTGGCCTTGTTACAGACACACAAGGTGACACACACAGGTTTAAATGGCAATTAAAGGTTAATTTCCCACACCTGTGGCTTTTTAAATTGGAATTAGTGTCTGTGTATAAATAGTCAATGAGTTTGTTAGCTCTCACGTGGATGCACTGAGCAGGCTAGATACTGAGCCATGGGGAGCAGAAAAGAACTGTCAAAAGACCTGCGTAACAAGGTAATGGAACTTTATAAAGATGGAAAAGGATATAAAAAGATATCCAAAGCCTTGAAAATGCCAGTCAGTACTGTTCAATCACTTATTAAGAAGTGGAAAATTCGGGGATCTCTTGATACCAAGCCAAGGTCAGGTAGACCAAGAATGATTTCAGCCACAATTGCCAGAAGAATTGTTCAGGATACAAAGAAAAACCCACAGGTAACCTCAGGAGAAATACAGGCTGCTCTGGAAAAAGACGGTGTGGTTATTTCAAGGAGCACGATGATACTTGAACAAAAATGAGCTGCATGGTCGAGTTGCCAGAAAGAAGCCTTTACTGCGCCAATGCCACAAAAAAGCCCGGTTACAATATGCCCGACAACACCTTGACATGCCTCACAGCTTCTGGCACACTGTAATTTGGAGTGACGAGACCAAAATAGAGCCTGTTTTTCCTGTGCATAACCTCATCTGCATATACAGAAATTACCATTTTGCCATATAGACGTGTGACACTACTGAGTTTAACGGTACGAGAAACCAGGAAAACAGAAGATAATACAGACAAAGCTTTCTTAATCTTTAACTTGGTTTAGCATAAAAATATCTAAACATCCTTTAAACAAGATCAATTTACTTAAAAACATAATTGTATATTAAGACTTTTTAAAATAGAATATATCTTATTATTTTGTTAAGTGTCTTATTCTCACACCATATGGAAATTATTTTATGATTGTATTAAGCGTAAACCCAGCCAAACGTGTGAAATTTTGCTTCTCAGAAAAATAAATTATATATATATATATATATATATATATATATATATATATATATATATATATATACACTGTATATATAAACTAAAAAAGATGCACTGTACATTGGTTTCGGCTGCTGCCGGCATGCTGCACGAGTGTTAGTAGCTTGCTAGCCTGCTTAGCATTCCTTATTCTTATACATTCATCGTTTTATCCTTTGCCATTTTGCTGCGTGCTTCGGGATTTTCCGCTTTTCTATTGTTTCAACTGCGAGTATTTTACCGCGCGCACCCGTTTTCTCTCCTTTTTTTGTTCTTTCTTTTCCTGCTTGTCAAAATCTCGTGCAAAATACTGCATGCATTTGTTTTCTCCACTGTGTTTTACATGGATTATTGCATCAATCTCAAACATCTACTGATCAAGAACCACATCGAACCACATCGATCCCAGTCCCTTGCCACTTAAGAACAACCATAACAACAACAACAACAAACAATTGTGGTAAGTCATGGCATCTGCTCATGTTATTTCTTCCTGCACTGCATGCCACATGTTTACTATAGCTTCTTCCGTCAGCAGTAAGGGATTCACATGTGATAAATGTAAGGAATTAGTCAGGCTGACGGAGAAGGTTAATGAGTTAGAGATATGCATCCGAACGCTAGTGGAGGTCAGTGAGAAAGAGAAGCTGGTAGATACTGTTTCGGATGCGGGTAGTACAGCGAGCAACACGCACACTTTGGATCTGGCTCTAGAGCCCCTGCAGCAGGGCGTTTGGGTGATGTCTCGGTGGCATACTCACTCAGCAAAGTGACATCACTCTCCCATTCCTGTTAGGGATTCCAATCGATTCTCCCCACTCAGTGATGCACCCACTGAGAATCATTTTGAAAGATAATGTCTTCACTAAAGATAATGTTAAAGATATTCCGTCGCAGCACAATAGTAATGACTTCATGGATTTCTTTACTGATAAAATTGAAATAATCAGAAATAAAATTGGAACTATGCAATCACAGCACCTCAGAAAACAGTGTCTCATAATTTTCCTCACGAGCAACTTCAATCCTTCGCTGCCATAGGTCATGAAGAGCTAACAAAACTGATTGGAAATTCAAAAGCCACAACATGTATGTTAGATCCAATACCAACTAAGCTCTTAAAAGAGGTATTCCCTGTAATCTCAGAACCTCTTCTTAATATTATTAACTCCCTGCTATCCTTAGGACATGTCCCAAGAAACTTTAAAATCAAACTGCTTATTAAGAAGCCACAGCTTGATCCTGAAGAACTGGCTAATTACAGACCGATTTCAAATCTACCATTTATGTCAAAAATACTAGAACCTATGTTCATTTCTACAGAGAAATTATATATATGAACAATTTCATTCAGGATTTAGGCCCCACCACAGTACAGAGACTGCACTTATCAGAGTTACAAATGACTTGCTCTTATCATCTGATCGCATCTGCATTTCTCTTCTAGTGCTTTTAGATCTTAGTGCTGCCTTCGACATAATAGATCACGACATTCTCTTGAATAGCCTGGAGAATTATGTTGGCATTTGTGGACTTGCATTAGCATGGTTTAGGTCCTATTTATCAGACTGCTACCACTTTGTCTGTGTAAATGAGTAATTGTCAAAACAAACAAAAGTAAAGTATGGAGTGCCACAGGGATCAGTTTTAGGGCCTCTGCTTTTCTCCTTATATATGCTTCCACTGGGAGATATTATCAGGATTCATGGAATAAGTTTCCACTGTTATGCCGACGATACCCAACTTCATATTTCCTCGAAACCCGACGAAATTGAGTGAATCAATGAAACAAAGATTGGATGGCCAGAAATTTCCTTCTACTCTATTCCGACAAAACAGAGGTACTAATTATTGGACCAAAAACCTCTAAAAATAAGCTGCTAAAATATAATTTGACTCTCGATGGATGTACTATCATGTTGTCTTCTACAGCGAAGAACTTAAGTGTTCTATTTGATACCAATCTGTCCTTTGAAAACCACATTTCCAGTGTTTGTAGAACAGCATTCTTCCACCTAAGAAATAAAAAATTACGGCACATGCTCTCTGTTGCTGATGTCGAAAAACTAATTCATGCATTCATGACCTCAAGACTAGATTATTGTAATGCATTACTGGGAGGATGTCCAGCAAGATCAATAAAAAAACTTCAATTGGTTCAAAATGCAGCAGCCAGAGTGCTGACTACAACCAAGAAATATGATCATATTAGCCCCATTTTATCGTCGTTACATTGGCTACCTGTTGAATTTCGCATTAATTTAAAAATTCTGTTAACTATGTTCAAAGCTTTGAATGGTCTAGCTCCACAGTACTTAAGTGACCTTCTACCACGCTATATTCCATCATGTTCATTACGATCACAAAATTCTGGCCTGTTAATAGTTCCTAGAATATCAAAATCCACAAAAGGAGGTAGATCCTTTTCCTATTTGGCTCCTAAACTATGGAATAGTCTCCCTAACACTGTTCAAGATGCAGACACACTCACTCAGTTTAAGTCTAGACTAAAGACTCATCTATTTAGCCAGATATACACCTAATTTATCCTTCAACTCACAATTAGGCTGCTTTAGTTAGGTCTGCCGGAACCAGAAACCAGAAACCTTGATCGTGATCTATAACTCTGCAATAAAATGAATGGCATCTACGCAAATATTATTCTATTTGTTTCCATGTCTCAACCTTGAGACTCCTATCCCGAGGTCACCAGAACTGGCCAGATCCAGCTCCGTTCCTGCTTGGTGTCGGACTCCACTGCTACGTGTCGCTGTGTGATGATGACTAACTGCAGCCGGTGCCAGACAGACATCACTTCAGTCTATTACGATGGACTTCAGAGGATGAACTGATGCCAACTCCAACCATAAGACATGGGATACTTCATATGCCACTGACTGAACCTTGGACTTAGGATGGACCCTACACAACCTCACCGAAATTACTGGTTGGTTGAACTGCAATGCACCTCATTGATCTCTGCCTGCATCACCTTTGTCTATTGATGGACTACACTCTTGAAATGGAATATACAGACTATCAATTAATTGCCAACAAAAGCCTTCACCAGCCATCTAACAAGGACAATTGCATCTACATGAACTTTATAGATATTACAGTTTAATTTTTTTGTTAAGGCACGATTTCCTGTAAAGCTGCTTTGAAACGATATGTGTTGTGAAAGGCGCTTTACAAATAAAGACTTGACTTGACTTATACATCAGGCCCCAGAACTTTTTCTTGACAGGTTTCATGAGAATCACCCCAATATATAACACTGAATATAATGCACTACAATATAAAACTGCACTACAGCAATAAAACATAAGAGGCCATGTGTTACACTAAATTTCACCGTGGGCTGTTTTTAGACCCCTTAACTGTTCTGAAACAGTTTAACTGTGGTAAAATTACAGTAACACACAACCTTTCAAGGCTTATTGCTTTTATAATCCCTAATTCTATAATAAAAACCTGTTGTATAATACACATTGTGGGTTCTGAATTGTCAAATTGCGATTCAAATCCTCAAATAATACAGTTTTGAAATTCACTTTTTATCTGTACATCAAACTACTTGTGTTTTTTCACCTTTTTTCCAGGCGGCACCAGATTCTGGTTAGTTTTCAGGATGTGTGTGAGTGCCTTCTTGATATTTTTCTCTTTCATGCTGGACAGCACTGCAGGCGGCAAAAACTGTGCCAGACCCCATTCCTTCCTTTAAAGAGACAGTAAGATTTAACAGTTTTGGAGAAAATGCAATGCCTTTGTTTAATATTTTCTTTTTGTTATTTAACCCTTATGTTGTGTTCCGGTCATTTCGACCGGGACAACTTTTTTCTTACGATTTTTTTTCTTTATTTAATTCAATTGGAATAAAATTCCTTGACTTTCTTCACATATGGTATCTGAAAACACACAAAGAAATGTGACAATTTTTTGGTTTTATTTCACTTTGTTACACTTGTTGTGTTCCCGGTTAAAAATGACTGGCCATTGGAAATGAATGGATTAGACTACAAAACACAGAAATATTAAGTGTTCAGGAGCATCCCAATCCTTTAGATGAGCACATACTGTATGTGTTTGCACACACAAACAAATACACACACACACACACAAACAAACACACACACACACTCTCTTTCTCACACACACACACACACACACACACACACACACACACACACACACACTCTCTTTCTCACACACACACACACACACATACACACACACACTCTCTTTCTCACACACACACACACACACACACACACTCTCTCTCTCTCTCTCTCTCTCTCTCTCTCTCTCTCGCTCACACACACACACACACACAAACACAGACACACACACACACACACACACACACACACACACACACACACACACACACACACGTTGGTTTAGCTATCATTATGAGGACTCTCCATAGACATAATGATTTTTATACTGTACAAACTATAGATTCTATCCCCTAACCCTACCCCTAAACCTAACCCTCACAAAAAACTTTCTGCATTTTTACATTTTCAATAAAACATCATTTAGTATGTAGTTTAGTATGTAATTAACACTCCCTCTTTCTCACACACACATACACTCTCTCTCTCACACACACACACACACACACACACACACACACACACACACACAAACACAGACACACACACACACACACACACACACACACACACACACACACACACACACACACGTTGGTTTAGCTATCATTATGAGGACTCTCCATAGACATAATGATTTTTATACTGTACAAACTATAGATTCTATCCCCTAACCCTACCCCTAAACCTAACCCTCACAAAAAACTTTCTGCATTTTTACATTTTCAATAAAACATCATTTAGTATGTAGTTTAGTATGTAATTAACACTCCCTCTTTCTCACACACACATACACTCTCTCTCTCACACACACACACACACACACACACACACACACACACACAAACACACACACACACACACAAACACACACACACACACACAAACACAAACCACACACACACACAACACACACACACACACACACACACAATGTGTGTTGAGCGCCCTTTTGTGCATTGTGTTTCCATGTACACTCTTTATTTCAAGATCTACTTATATTATATTGTGTTTGGGTCGTTATTTTCATGTGTGTCTGTGGGAATTTAATACAGTAAAACTCACAGCAGTTTGACCTCTGAGAGAAACAAATTTGCTCATTGTATTTTACTAATTAAAACTTTTCCAACGATATATAACACGACTATCTCATCTTTATATGTTTTTACCAACTATGAATATAATTGCTGAGATAACAAATTTGCAAAACATTATTTAATAATTGTTAGGATCAGCTATATGTATTGTAAAGTCCAGATTCTAAGCTTTAAAATGACACCTATTTTGTTCAGATCAAGCAGGTGATTATTAATTTATTACATAATTATTATTATTTATTTTTTTCCGCAGGTAGTGCCCCCCACTAACCCGGTATGAGCTCAGTTCAATGAATCCTTCTATTAATCAAATTATATATTTTAAAAAATATGTTCAAAAAAGGAGTACAAAACCTGTCATAATTACTAAAAAATAAGTTGACAAAAATCTTGTGATGATATATGCAACATGAGAGATCTATAAACAATGTCATTTTTGACCGGGAACACAAAATGTGTTAGCAAAAATCAAACACAGCACAAGGAATAAAAGAATAGTTCAGTGGAAAAACAAATTCTGTAATTGTTTACTCATAATGTATAATGCAGAGCACTAAAAAAGACAAGAAACACCACAAAAGCACCATAAACCATGCAACTTCTGTGCTATATTCCAAGTCTTCTGAAGTATGTTTTCAAAAGACGGAATAAAGCGCAGAAGTCGTATGGATGACTTTTATGACACTTCATTTATGACTTTTCCTTTTATAATGTATAATAAAAACTAAATGCATAAATAAGGTGTGGTTGAGTTAACAGAAGAGCACGGACAGTTCAACACTCACTCAATGTATTTAAGAGAGACTTTCTGTGTTTGTTTGGTGCTGAGCGTCAGGATGTACATCTGTAGAGCCGCCAGACGAAGCGCCATGTCGTATTTCAGCTCCGAGCCGAAGCGCTCCTGCACCACATCTTTACAGCTCTGCATTCACATGAACATGAGTTAAAGCTGGTGTTTTCAATACGTAATCTTTTCTCCAATTGGCAGATATTCGCATTCAGTGGCAATGTGAATAAGATCATCTAAAGTAAAGCTGGCCGGTATGATGGTATAGGCCAACCACATGACAGTAGAAATGTGTCAACCTCTAGAGATTTTGCAATACTTTTTCGTATACCGTGGTAGATATATCCGCACAGCTAACAGTGGCCAACACCAGTGTTGGGTAAGTTACTTAAAAATAGTAATCCACTACAAATGACTAATCATTCCCTCTAAAATTGTAATCAAATTACTTCAATAATTACTTAACTGAAAAAGTAATCACATTACTAATTACTTTACCTTTAAGTTACTTTCTAAAACACTTTTCCACTCAACAAATTCAAAATAATGTCTATATTTCTTGTTCGTTGTTACGCACAAGTCATACACTCTTTCTCCTTCACAATAACTCGTTACGGGGCCATAATTCATGTATTCTACATCAATAATATATTAGAAAACAAGCATAACCCTATAATGTACTTAGAAGTAATTAAATTAAAAGTCAGTAACTAATCAGATTACAAGAATTTTAAATGTAATTCATTACACTACTTTTTTGACTAAAAAGTAATTCGATTATAGTAACTAATTACTTTGTAATTGGATTACACCCTTATACTGGCCAACACAGCCTGACTTTAGTTACGTGTGAAAGCACCAAAGAGTACAGTAATGTGAAAATACAGAGCAGGAACAAGTAAATACGAGGAAATACATTTAGTTGTTAACATTTCCCGAACAATAACACGCTATATGTAAAGTTGGAACTATCCGTTGTATAATATTTACATACATATCAAGATATATAACAAATATCATCAAAATGCAGAAAAATTTGATATTGCTAAATTTATAACAAATTTGATAAGTAATATCATAAAAAGGCAAAACATAAATAAATAAATATTGAGACACTTACAATGGAAGTGAATGGGGCGAATCCGCAAACATTAAAATTCTCAGTAGGCCTTATTCATGAAACTTTCGTAAATATATGAGTAAATTCGGAGTATTTTGCACGTAAAATGGACCTCCCTGAAAACTTTCCATTGGATTCACAAACGCTTCGTATCCCCAGATTTTTTAGTAAAACGTATGTATGTTAATGAATTCCAAACATTCGTAAATAGAGGGCGTGTGCATGTTCATTCACAATTATCATAATCCACGCCCGTGAAAACGGCATACAAGGAAGGCACCAGACTCGCTAGTAAACATGTCATCGCATGTTTTTTGACATGAGTGTAAAAAATGAGAGGAGGATGTTCACCACCATTAACCTTCTCTGGTTCAGTTCAGCGCATCGCCAGCATCATTTGTGAAACTTCTCGAGTTAATCATGATGGTAACAGTGATATACTTTCACTTCTGTAAATTACTAGAATGCCTGAAGAAGATCTTTGACCGAAACGGCAGATGATATCACAGATTTACAAGCTATTCGACAATGTGCAGGCTCTTTCTATTGTTTCCTCGTTGTATTGTGTACGCACCTGCCCGTGATGTGTTTATTTATAGGTTTAACAGCATTAGCATTGACCATACGTTATCAACTGAACGTGATTTACTGATGCCTATTAAATTATAAAACCTAATTTATAGAGCTCATATCATATATAAAGACTGTCCAACCAGTCACGTTAGAGGGCATTACTTTTTTCGAGAAAAATCAAGCACTTCTGCTGAAAAACGATAAGCAGAGTTGAGAAAAAAATTATACTTTGAAAAAATACATTCAAGCGGTAAAGAAAAGTTTCTAAATAAGTGTAGGGTATAGTTTGAAAAGAAAACAAAGACTTTTTTCTTCTTCGTCTTTTTTACGGTTTATTTCACTCATTTAATTATTAGTATTTATTAATTTTTTCATTACTTATTTAATTTAACTTCTATCCAAACGTAATCATGACAGTTTGCCTGCAAGAACTCAACACGTTCTGATGTCTTACACACGATTTACACATAGTCGGGAGCAGGTGCAAATTTCCTTCTAAAACTAACGTTTTGGAAATACGAAAACTTTCATGAATCCGAGAATTTACAATTCGTTCTGCTTGTGTTTCATGAATGAGGCCCACTGTTTCAAAAGTTTAGCCACAAAACTTAAACAATATGCGTGTTAACACAATTTTAGTGTGATAAAGTCGTTTACTAACCTTTTCTTTGTAAAGTTATATCCAATTTTACAACTTCGTTGCCATGATGACGTAACACTGTCAACCTTAAAACCCTAAAATGACTGCAAAAATGACGATTTCAATATCTTTTTTTAGTTTTAACAGAAGAATTAATGTAAGTGCTTTTATAAAATTATAAGCTTCACATTTCTGTGAAAATTGGCCCAATTCACTTCCATTGTAAGTGTCTCACTGCAAACCTAATTTTCGCTTTTTTTTTTTTTTTTTAAGAAAAGATAATTTTTTTGTGGAAATCAGCATTATGCCACAAATACTGTAGATTGAGTTTAACTTGAATTGAACCCAGAATATTCCTTTAATAATAGCAAGAAGAAAATTGCTATATCGCCAAGCATTAATGCAAAACAATGCATGTTATATATAATATTATTAATGATATTTCTTACTCAAAGTGGCGTGATGTTTCAGTGATTGACTTAATTTACATTTGACATTGCTATTTGACGAAGAAGCAACATGGAAGTAAACTATAGCAAGTTTAACACATGAACAGTATAATATGACTATTGTCATTCGGTTGTACTACTGAATTTATGCAAGTTGTGCATCTATATAGACTCAGAAAGTGCCTGAAAAAACACAAATGTGTATCTTATGTGTAGATTATGCGTTATGTGTAGCTCAATATGTGTTTGACAGCCAGTTGCTTCTCATGAAATTTCAGTGTGGAAGTAATGACTCCTGTTCTAGATTTGTTGTATTATCTCTTTGATATATGCAAAATAAAACATCAAACTATATTCTATTCAACTATATTCTACTTGTCTAGAAAATCTTTTGAAAATGTGACTATTTGGGCATTTTGCAGATCCATTTGTGATAAATATATGTGCATTTTAAGAGTTAAATGTGAAAACACTGCATATTTTACCTGAACGTAGAGGTAATCAAAGGCAGCAGCGTCTCTCCTCAGCAGATCCACGGGATCTTTAGGAAGAAAACTAATGCGGAAATAGCATTTCATCTTATGTGAACCCGGCCTCTGAGTGACCTAAAAGAAGAACAAATGAAATCATTAAAAATATGTCTTGTGTTTATTATGGTTCATGCACCTGCTAACACTTGGCAAGTGCATTCAAAATATAGATGTACTGTGAAATTTGTACAAAATACCTGTGGTCTTTTGTACTTGAATATGTGCAATATTATTTTTCTAGAAAATACTGTGTCATTACACTAGCACATGTGCAGTAAGTACCAGACCAAAATGACCCTTATTACCATGCGGTCAAAGTGTAAACGTGAGACTCAAAATCACCCACAGGTGGCACAAAGGCACGTGTTTTACACCTTTCTTAACCTTCTAACGCCGTGTGTTTCAAATATGATACACAATGTTTGACGGCTCCTGTTTCACTCTCTGTTCAAGCTTACGAGCCAAACAACCTATGGTATGTAAGTTTCACATGTTTACGGCACCATCTAGTGGTTATTTGTGAAATAAAAGTGGTTTCAGTGTTTATATCGATCTATTTAATATGGCTTGTGCGAAAAGTGACTCTTATGTTGGGATAAATGACAGCTTATTTTAATAAAGTAAAAGTGACAGTAATGATTATATTGTTAGTGATATTTTAAAATGAGTATTTGCTGAATATACGCAACTTGTGCTTGGTTAAAATTTTGTATATTATTTTATTGAAAACCCCCTTTAAAATCCATGTATTAAATATGATACAACAGACTTTTGAGGAATATCTCTCAATCATAATTACATTACATTCATGCACACCACAAAACAAATCACAGAGATTTAAAATTCTGACATATACATTTTATAAGATATACTGAAAGTGTGAACTAATATTTCTGTGTATTTTGCTCTGTCATTATAAAGATCTCATTATTTTACATTAAAAGCTATTATGATGTCATCTTAACATAAGTTCATGAGACCCAGCGAAAAAAGTTTTACAGTTTCCCTTTTTTAAATGTCAATATAGTGTTTTACCACTGTAGAAAATCTTCAATATCAAATGTCCTACACAAAAATGAACTGCTGGCCTCAGGAGGATAATGACCTTTAAAGCCTAATGGATCAAATATGATATATAAAAAAATAAATAAAAAAAAGTACACATTTTTTTTTATACTCTGTCTAATGGTACTAAAAACAATTAAATGTATAACTACCAAAACCCCTCCCCCAAAAAACCCCCTGAGAATTCTTTCATATGTCAGGGGTTAGATTTGTTTCTATTATTAACATTGTTATTATTATTATTATTATTATTATTATTATTATTACATTTTTTATATTTTGATTTGTAAATGACCATCAAACAATGCAATTAATTAATTGTAGCACTAAAGTTAAAGCTCTAAATTTAACATAGGTATATTATCATTTTTTTAAATCCTAGAATGTCAGCCTTGTTCAATTCTTAAAAAAATAAAAATGCATCGTGAACTATCATCATTTTATATGTAAGCCCTAATAAAAAAACAAAAAAACAATAATGGAGCAAATTAATCCCGCCTTACAATTGATTCAACGAGTCAGTATAGTGCACTAACATAGTGCTGTTGTATTGATTTTGTCGTTTTTGCATGTGAAGCATCTGTAGATGCGCTGGTCTGCCCTGCAGTGAAGGACAGCAGAAGTGCAACAAACCTGCGTCAGCATCTCCTGCTCATGCAGCAGCATTAGTTTGGTTGCAGATCCCTCCGTCTTGTGTTCCAGCAGAAGAGAAAAGTGTTCAATGCTTTTGATCGACAGCTTCTCTTGCAGCGTCAGAATCACGTCCTATCAACCACAAGAACATGTCTGTTATTCACGCTCAGCATTACCAACACGTAACATTAAGAACGCTTTAATAAATCAGAAAATATGAATGTGCTCAAACTCTGCTATATTGTGAAGCTATGATTTTTGTAACTATACTTACAAAATAGACCTTGAGTGCTCTATTGCTTATATAAAATTGCTTCTGCTTAAAAATACGATGCACTTGTTTTCATTAAAACATCATTTTATGAAGCAAATAAAAAAATGTTTTGTTAGTGTAAAAACTGTGCCATTAGACTTAACAGTTCAAGCTGTTTCAATGAATCGATTCATAACTCTGATTGAAATATTTGTTTACGTCATCACTCATGCTCACTGAAGTCTCCTTGTGGCTGAAATAATGGTCTCTCAGATTGACAATAATAATAATAATAATAATAATAATAATAATAAAAATCCCCTCTTTAACCATTTCAAAGCAAATACATAAACACTGAAATACAGACTGAATAACGAAAAAACGCTGAAAAAATACAGAGATGTCAGTTTTGAAAAAACATTTGATTAGTAAATATTGAGCTTCTGATCTAAAATATTTGAAATACCTTGATGGAGGTGTTGCAGTCAAACTTAAAGGATTTAGTTTGTCCATTTTCAAGATACACCTTCAACACGTTTGGCATAAAGAGTAGAGAATTATCTTTCACAGTTTCCTGCAGATTAAAAAAAAAAATCATCATCAGTAACAGTCATTTTTCTAATATCTCCTGAGCTGCATGAATTATGAAGGACTGAACTGACACATGAAACGAATGACTTTCATCTCTGAAATGATCCGTTAGTGGGTCACATGCATCCCATGAATAATACTAAGACATTTGTGTCTGCCGCATGTTTTAATTAACCTTAAATTTAATTTAAAATAACCTTTTAAAAATATGTAAAAAATTGTCATTATCATATGCTAATATATTATGTTAATTCCTTTTTTTTGTCATTAATAAACTGTTAACATCAGCTGGTTGTTAAAACATTTAGAAAACAATAAAAATGGTACAATTTTGGGACATTTCATTAGGGTAAAATGTTACTGTTGTGGTCTGTAATGAAAAATAAATAAAATAAAATAATTCCACTAAGAAATACGTCACAATACAAAAGTAAAAAGTATTTTGAATGGTGTTTCATGTTGACTTTATACTTAGAGAGACATACAATGACATACGTCATGTTTTTCCCAAAAGTCCCTTACAAAGCAAAATGTTACAGTGTCGTTTTCCACTTACTGGTACTTGTCCGTTAATAATGACTTCCTCTGCGAAGCGTACTTTGACCGGATTTGACTTCAACTTGGCCTTTTTAGCTGCACTGATGAAGGCAGATTTGGGCAACTGAGGATGGAAGGGAATAACACAGGCACAAAAGCTCTACAATTATTCAGATATGATCATTATATTTTGCCTAAGAACTAGCACAGAAAGTAATAAGCAGGCCCAGACAAAATTGGCAGACGTTTGTTGTATTTTCTGTACTGACTTTGGAGCAAGTAAATTCTGTGAAATATATTGAAACATAGTAACTAAGAGAACTACGCTCTTATTAGTAGCAGACAGCATAATCAAATTACCCAAAATGTTTACTGTATGAACACATAAGGCGTTCTAATTCTGTGGAAATCTATGTAATTATCAATAGGTCTATAAGAGGAACAGATACTGTGAGTGCTGCTAGTTTACAGTCATGGACAATGTCCGATTCAGAACAGCACTTACAGGATACGGCTGCACCACTGTCAGGATGATGGACTCCTTACAACTCCTGCAAAAAATGAAAAACAAAACTTTGATTTGGCAAAAAAGTACTTGCTCCAAATTTACCTACAAACCTACTGAGCCTTGAGGGCACTTGTAAAATCGATACTATTACTGTGCACAGAAACCAGCAAGTCAGTCTAAACATCTAATGGTTTGTACTGAATCGCACACTAACTAGATGAAGTATGACACACTAACAAGTTCATGTCGAGTTCGGTACCTGACCAAGTCGATGACTCTCTCTCTTGGAGCCGAGCTGACCGCCTCGTCATTTATCATCACAATTTCGTCTCCCGGGATCAGCTTCCCCTCTGAAGGACCTCCTGCACAATTTTCAGACACATACATTCATATATATATGCTTAGAATTAGCGCTGCGCAAATTATTGTCCGTGCCACCACAAAGCGCAAGTGGGCATGGGTGGGAGTGTTTGCACTCTCTGTGGGTGTATGCGCGCAAACCTTGGGTGTGTTTTATAATCATGAAGTGGCGCAAAGCACAATTTGTTATTGTCCTGAGAAATAGGTCATTGCGTTAAGACGTTTATATTTTCTGTTTTCAGTGCAAAGTCTAAACTCAGTTCCTGCATTTGCAGTTTGGAGACTCCACCAGCAGGTGGTAATAAAGTTCAAAACTCTAAAAATATAATGAAACAAATTATGTCCATGACGATCACTGTTGTAGCTGTTTTATGATACAAAAACGGAGCCTACATCCAAAATCTGATGTGAACCACATTTTCCAAAATCACATTGTCATAGAAATATGCCTGACATTCAACAAGGATGCAGTTAATGCACAAAAGAACGCGATTCCATATTTCTATTCTTCAAATTCATTGCATACAGTCCATTTATACTACCAACTTCTTATGAATGTGTTGTCTTTGTTTATATCACTGGTGCTTGACAGGGAATGAACAATATGATAGGACACATACGGTGCAATAACTGGAGAAGAACCTCAGAATTAAATTGCACTTGGTCCAGCAATTTCACCAAACCCACTTGCACCTAGACTTAGCGCATGATTGCATGAAAATACCAAAACTTCATGGCTGTGCCCACTGACTTTGCGTGTATGACTTAAAGCATAGCCCAGCACTCAGTGCTAGCTTTCTTAACCTATTAAACGAATAAGTCTGCACATTGAAATGCATCTATTCTTCCACTACAAACTCTTCAGACATGTTTGTAAGCTCTGCTCTCTGGTTTGTGTGCAGCTATGTGTGTTTTCTGTTGTTAATAGTGTTGTGAAAAGTACCGGTACTTCGGTACCAAGTCGATAATAAAATAAAAAAGATGTAACGATACCAGTGTTTCTGCAGTACCGGTAGTACCGAGCACCAGCGCACAGTATGATTGACACACGTCAGCTTTAAAATGCTCACAAGCTTATTTTGAATGCATGCTCTGTTACTCCTTATACACACTGAAATGGACCATTAATCACATTAAAATCGTGACATGTCCTAGTGTGATTTATTAAACCGCTAAAGGCTGCAATTTTACTGTGGATGAGCTGCATACTTTAAATAAATCAGACCGCTCATCCACTAGAAACTTCACAGACATTGAGAATCATTTACGTTGTATGTGATGACAGAGCAGAGCACTAATCCACTGTGAACCACACAGCATATGTAAAATATATATTTATATAATTAAAATCACAACATTTGCACTTTAATCTCAGCTCAGTTTTATTTATACCTCATTTAAAACATGAGTTGACCAAAGTGCTTCACAGTAATAGTAACATTAATAAATTTAAAGAGCACCTATTATGGTTTTTCAAATATTACCTTTCATGTAGTGTTATATAGCTGTTTGTGAATGTAAAAAAGTCTGCAAAGTTTCAAAAATCAAAGTGCACGACAAATGGAGTTATTGACTCCCAAAAGAAAGAACCGATTCTGAACACCTGAAACGAGTCGTTAGTAATTCCAGACTTACTTCCTGTACTAACCTACGTAATTTGGTAACTAAAAACCCGCCTCTGGTCTTCATTGGCTGCTCGCGAACAGCTTTGACCCGCCCTCAAACACTACACTAAGAGTTAGACCAATCACAACAGACTGGGACATCTGACCAATCAGAGCAGAGTAGGCTCTCTGAAAGGAGGAGTTTAGAACGGATCATTGAACGAGTCGTTTTTGACACTGGGAAAAAAAGGTAATGCTGCAATTTAAATTATGTGCAAATTAAAGTGTTTTTTGACCTTGGATGCATGTAAATCTACTGTATGAGACCTTTAAAATAAAATTAGGCACGTTTAAAAACCAAAATAGGTGCTCTTTAAAACATAACATTTCAAAATAAACACATACACAAACACCAGTAATCGTAAATACAAACACTCCAATACTGTGTCCTATATTTCATTGTCAGGCTCAAAGGCCAGTGTAAAGAGATGAGATTTCAGACATGACTTAAATGTGTCTGTGACGTGAACTGTTAATCCAGAAAAGTGAAGCATCCAGCAAAAAACACACGTCATAATAAAAGCACGATTCAAAATAAAATCTACAAAATCTAAAACTGTAGCATAAAATGTAATATTCACTGTAATAATAATTATTATTATTATAATTAATCAAAATATCACAAGCAAGACAGCTGTTGAATAAAAGTTTGGCAAAAAAATAAATAAATGAAATGTTGAAAAGTTCTATTTTCACTTGTAAAAATTTTAAGAATTTATTGATTAGACACCATTTTTGATGATGAAATTAACTTTAAAACATGTTCTGGATAGTTATGGAAAATAATTATTATTGAACTATAATTATTAAAATAATTATTAAATAATTAAAAATAACTAAACTGGTGTGTTCAATATCTCATTATAATATTAGCATATTTTTGCTGTGGTATCGAAATTGGTATCGAAAATCGTACAATTTCACCAATATCGTTGATGGTCCTGTTGAAGCAAAACAAAATGAGTTTTTGCTTGAACGCCCCATCTCGCGCATTTTGCGTAACTACTGTTGCTCTCGTGCAAAGAGCTCTAAAGCTTGCGTGCAGACTCAAGAACGTGCACAGGAGAATAACGGTCAATGAACATTTTTACTAAATAATACATTCAATTTTGGTTTTATTCGCACCAAACTTATCGTATGCTTTCATAACAATCATGAGTCTCATGATATAATTTACTAGACTTCTGAATTATACTTTTGTGTTCTTTTGAAGCTTGAAGAGGTGGTCACCATAAACTGCCATTGTGACATCACTGAGCACAACATTTCTTTACAATTTCTCCCTTTGTGTGAAGAAAAAATAAAGAAAGTCATATAGTGTTATAACAACACAGGGGTGAGTAAACAATGACTGAATTTACATTTTTGGGTGAACTAATCCTTTAAAATAACAAATAAAAGTCCTTCACATAACACCTAAATGGACAAGTCATATATCAAATGAAAGCTCTCACTATAGGGAATGTTACTGTATAGTTAATTGTGTTGCCCTAATACAACAGTTCAAAAGATTTTCAAAAGATTCACAAAGTGAAATATGATTTCTATAAGTCATAAAATACAAACGTCTCTTTTATGTTCTGATAACTGCTGCTGTAAGCCCCAAATAGCTAAAAACTTTATATCTACTTTTACCTTAGGAAGGTCTCTGAAAAATGAGCCATTGTTTTCTTGTCTGTGAGCTTGCTTGGCTGAATAATCCAATTATATTTCTTAGATGTCCAGAACAAAATATGCCATCCAGAAGGAAAAGCATGTGCAACCAGCTAACTACCAGCTGGCCACCGTTACACATTCAAAAAAATCATCAGAAAATATATTTTCAACTATTTACTAACTATAAAATGTTTTATATCATCACAAAGGGGAGGATCTCAGCTTTTTAATGACATCTAGATTGAGCTTGTAGTCCACTCAGAGGCCGAGATATTCAATGAAACAATGAAGGTGGTGCTTGAACTGAAAATTGGTCTGAATGTCTATGGACGAGCACATCTGCGAGGGATAAAATGTGTTAGAGCGCCACCTACATTTCAGATCTATATATTGTGATGGAATGGAATGTTTTTTCAAGTGCTTTCTGCCACCTAGTGGAATAAAATTAGACTTTTCAAAGTGAGGCTAATTGAAAAGAACCAGAATTACATGCTTACAAAGTTAGGACAAAATATAAATAAATAAATTCTGTTTATCATAAGATTATAAACACATACAATATTATTTATGAATAATCAGTCTTTTTTTATTTTATTTGGCTGGTTCTCTGAAAATTTTTTTCATTTTTTGCAATTAGTCCACAGTATGTGTGAATGGTGAGCTTTTCAATTTGAGTGTGAAAAACTACGGGCACCAGCCCAAAAATGCACCAGAGTTTTAAAGTGTTTCAGCAAAAGCCTTCAGATCAAAGTGTGTAACTTTGATTGATAATGTACTGTGTGTACACATATTGAGGTGACAGGCCCATGAAGAACTTTAGCTTTAATCACCTATTGCTTTCAGTCTACAGTTATATTCATGCACGCAATAAAAATGTGGCCATAGATGTCTTGGTTTGCTGGCATACCTGGAGTCACTGAGCGCACCACCACTGGTTTCTCGCTGCCTGCCACAAAGCCGAAGCCGAGAACCGGGTCGCGTCTCATCTCCACCTTCCGCGGTGCAGGAGGGATAAACTTATCTACATCCACACGCACTTCCTCCAATGAGCTCGACTGTGAGAGGTGACTGAGAGAAATAAAGAGAAAATGCATGTTAAAGTAAATCTTAAATATATAAACTAGACCTGTCAGTCGACTAAAATTTTTACTCGCGATTAATCGCATCATTTATTATAGTTAATCGCGATTAATCGCATATTTTGAAAGTGTTGAAATGTGACACTATATACTTATTTTCTTGTCAAAATGCATTTATTTCCATCTTAGGAAATAAAATAAAACAATATGTAACAATATAATGCGTTATTAACATTTTCCAAACAAAGCCTTCCACCAGAAATGCACTAAAATATCACCAATTCAAGTAACATTAAACGTTTCCCAAAGTCTAACTGGGAGTTTGACTAATTGAAAGAACTAGTTTCCACATAGGTTGCATATTCATTGCAATGGGCATTAAATCTCTTAAACTGTCATCCTCCACAATATTAATCTTCCGGTTGACTGTGGCTATCTGTTACAGCAATCGTGAAGCTGCATTCATGATTCGCGTCATGCAATTTGCATGCGCAATCCCAGATTTTGCAAAGTCAGTTATTTTTCTGTGCAACACAAAAGGAGAATATTTAAAGAATATTTTCCATAGAAACACCACATCTGTCAAGCTCCAAAAAGGACATAAAAGTTCTTTATAATTTAGAGGGGGGAGGTGAACAATGACTTCCTAGTACAAAAGGCTCAATAGAGAAAGTTCTTCTGCTACAACAGAAGAAACTGCTACGAGTGTTGACGACCCTCTGTAATCATTTAATCCATCCGTGACTCCTCCAGAACAGTCTGGTACAGTAGAGTCACCACACGGAACACACTAGACTGCAACACATCTGCACAAAGAATATCATAAAATGCATAGTTCTGACTCTAAATTCTGACTGGATGAGTCACATTTGAAGCCATAAAATGCAGATAAATGCACATCTGTGACCGCACATTCTATATTAATGTGCCAAATCATGATAATGCCACAGATATGGCTATGAAAGTTTGGCTCGCAGGACCTTATTAAAAACTAGCATCAAATAAAGACAGGAACTCAAACGTCTTCACACAGTTTTCTGCCAAAATAAAAGCTAGATTCAACCAGATCCGTAAAAACATGTAAGACATAAGGCCAGAAATATAACACCGTACTACTGTGGATAAAAATGTAATATTCAATGTAGTATAAATAATACTACAACTAGGCCCAAAATAATAATTTAACATTAAACCGTTTTGTGTTAAATATAATAAGAATATTATTTAAGAAATATGACACAAGCAAGAGCATTGTAATTTAGCCGTAGCAGCTCTTGTGTAGCACTTTATTACACAAGATCTGCAATGTTGAAAAGTAATTATAATATTTTTATTTGGTTAGACACCTTTTTGAAAAAAATAAAAAAATAATGGAATAATAATAATAATAATAATAATAATAAATAATAATTTTGGGGAAAAAATAAAAAACAAAATGGAATTTATGAAAATACTAAAATTGATTTCGTAGGGCTCTTTTAATCAAATTTAATAATTAATTTTAAATACAAAATAGCCTCTTTTTTTTGGTTAAATAAAATGCTGCACAGTGTGCTGATATTCAACACATTTTTGTGTGATATTTCAACATGTGATAATAATAATTATTATAAATAATAATAATAATAATAAGATCATTTATTATAATTAATTAGTGTTATTAGTAGCATTATTTCTATTAATTTGAATATTATATTTTTCTATACAGTAGTAATATTTTTCTGTCGTAATGTCTTCTATTTCACCCATCCAGTTAAATCAAGCTTTTATTTTGGTGAAACTTTTATTTTGACAGACGGACGATATTTCGCTAGTAACAATATACCGTGCAACCCTATTACCCTGAAAGCCAAAGTATACAGTATTCCATGTGCCGCTACGTCTCGTGATAGTGCGCTTGATGCAAATTTCGTCATCAGCAGAGTACGCAAGGAACGTTTGTGTGTTTAGATAACTGCATTCGGACAGTCGACCGTACTATGCTGATGACATAATTTGCATCACGCGCACTATGCGCATTGTCTGCACATGCATTTGCTGTTGACTTACTAAAAGAGTATAACATGCATTCGTTGAACGCATTTGTATGGGCTCGCAAGTATACTTTGAAAGGCTGAGTGCTAGACCGTGTGCAATACGAAACGGCATACTGAAAAACTAAGCGTACACTAGCCTTAACTCCTCAGGGAAAACTAGTCCTGTCTGAATAGGGCTTAAATCTACTTCAAGAGAAGAAGGGACTGAAAGGGGTGAGTCATGATAGTGTCTGTCAGCCTTTGGTCTTTATTTAACATTATGTTGAAGCTTTATGATGAGGTAACCAGTAAACGGCATCCAAATCATATCTTCTTACATTTCACAAATCTACCTGCATACTTACTCAGCTATTTGTTCATCTGTGAAGCATGAGTGCTGTGGAAATGAAGCGGGAGTCATCAGCTAATTAAAGCCGTGGGCTGAAGGAGGCAGCGAGAAAGCGCATCACTCTCGACACATGCTCCCATCCACGGCGAAGGGCTACAATTAATGTTTCAACCCACAACCCGAGTGCAAAGGGTCGTGTGCACACTACATGAAACTACTGAGTGCAGTTAGACGAAGGTTTAGTTACTAAAAGGCCATTAGATAAAGATAAAGTCTTTGTTTAATAAATCTGTGCTGCTGCTTTATATCTGAACAGCATGAGTAATTTTATATCACAGTAATGGTATTTATAGAGTTATTATAGTTAGAAATTCAATGAAAAATGGGATAAAGTCTATATTTTGGATAATCCAGTGAATTATAAACTTTACAAATTAAAAGGTACAACTAATAAAATGTATATTTTGAATTTAGGGATGTATTAGCCACCGATATTTATAGGACAAATACTGACCAAACCATTAAAATCATTGGCATATTATTCACAAGCATGAAAACGCTGATATAAAAACGGATTATTTATAATACTGTAAATGTATTGCTATGTATACAACATTTTCTAAGTGTAATATAAAGAAAAAGTAAAGCATCATACGGGGCAATTCCAGCATTATGTAACATGTGAGTTATATTGTACAGAACTGCAAAAACAGAAATGTTTTTAGAAGTCCAAAACAACCCCCACCCCCATATCAATAGTTATGTTACCATTTTTTTTCAGATGTTTTATATTGTATTTATCTTTTATTGTGGCTCTCTTAAAATTTAGGCCTATCATGTATTCAACAGATCCAATCCAAGTTTAAAAGGAAATTATTTAGTGTTAGAACAATAAAACAGCTTTTGTACTTCTTTGGACACTTTTTAAAACATAATTCCTAAGCAAAACAGTGATCTGATGACAAAACAAGGTGAGCAAGTGGCAAAATATCAGTATCTGCCGACAGTTTTTTGTTACAACTGGTATCGACTAATGGAAGAACGATATGTAGTTTTTACCGATTAATCGGTGCCGATAGTTGCTTTTCAGAACTATCAGTTATCTGCAAAAAGCTATACTGATAGCTGCCAATGAGAGGTCGCCCGATAGTGGATTTTGCCGATACCGATAACCAAGGTGGTGGAAAAGACCGATAACCGATTAATCGGCTGATAGTTTTTTTTTTAACAGACAGGCACAGACATTGAGGCTACAAATGAATCCAAAATGAATAAAATCCCAAAAGCAGTTTAGATTGCAACCAAACTCCCAATAATAATCAGAAAAATTCAGATTTGGTGCATAACGCTGAACTTTTAACTACAAACAAGCCCCAAATACACCGGGGACTTTGCTCTGTTCCAATGCTCTATATGTTAGTAATTACCAAATTAAGCTTTTTATAGCCTATATATTAACCAGATGAAGGGTTTTGTATATACCGTATATACAGTATATATATATATATATATATATATATATATATATATATATATATATATATATATATATATATATATATATATTCACAAGATGAGGTATATTGATGAGGAATAAAAAAAACTAAATAAATAAAAAATAAAAAACGATGGGCAACTATAGGTAGAGATTTTTACCGATAACCGAAAGTTCCAAAAAGCAACTATCAGCACCGATCAGAGCATGTGAGCGAAGCGGTGCGGTGTAACACTCTGCTCAATAACCCACTCCATGTGTGTGCGCTCCACTCAGCTGCTCATGGCCCAAGCGTCCGCTCACGCTCACCGTTAAAAAAGCGTTCGCTCAAATCCCTCTCCGACATTACATTTCTCTGTAGTATATTTGGTTCCAAACACGCACACAGGGGATAGCTACAGTGGCCCGAGCAACCGCCCCTTTGCCCACATGGGCTGAGGTGCCCCTCTGGGTGAAATATAGACTATAGGCCGACATTTATTAAATTACCAAAAGATTAGTAATGTACACATCTGAAATTATTACATTGTTGTTTGTTTTTTTATATAAAATCTCGCTGTTTATTTTGGACTGGTTTAGAATGACTGTTAGATAATCGGGTCAACCAGACCTTCATTATCATTTGTAACCAGTCAAATATTTCTCTGTTAGCACATATGTCATTGAACATCTTCAAATAATACTTAAAAAAATGTCAGTTCATGGACTGATACCAGGAAAAATATTGCAGGTAAAAGTGAAATTCATAATTGTTTTTCAGTTGTCTCCACGGAATGATTATAGATTTGATACATTGTTTCTGATTTAATGAATCAGACTTTGAGTCTGTAAATGAATATGAGCAATTTCTCATCCTAACTTTGTGTTCAGTTTTAAAGGGTGTATTAAGTTATCCAGAAATGAGCAGTGAATGTTTTTCTCTTTTTCAGTGTTGTTGCTTTATTAATATTCCCTATAATTATATATGTGCGAATCAAATACAATCTAAAGGACTGTGGTTATTTATATAATAATTATTATATTAGTAGATACCATGTGCCCCCTTCGTTTTTGCTTGATATTTTTGAAGCATTATAAAGTGAATCTGGACTTTATATGCATCAAACGATCATGTCTTGTGCATGCACTTTTTATATGTACAGTAAGGTTTAACCATGGATTTAACAAATAAAAAATATTTGTCCTGCATAAAGCGAGATTTGTCCAATATATATATATATTCAATGAAATCATGTTTATTGATCCTAAAACAAAGAAAAATTATTTAATTCACAAATCACACTGTCTTCGTTTAAGAAAAGTTTTTTTTTTCTAATGTTCCACCATTAATAGATTTTTTCTCTGCGCATGAATGCAGCAAGCGATGTCGAAGATGTTATCTGCAACCAGTTTCACTTCTCGTTAAGGTGTGGATTTGTCTTTGGGAAACTGACCAGCAGTTATGAGCCACTTTATCCCGAAGCAGAAATCGAAAGCAACAGGCGGTCGATAAAGTAAGATTATTCCACAATGAAATTCTCTATGCGAGAGCGGTAATCTTTACCAATCAAATGCTCAATTGTACAATAGAGGCATGAAAGCAGAATTCTGCACCTGCAAATTAGGACACACTGATCCGCAAGATCACATGTTTATTGGTTCTGATGTAGGGATTTTTTGTGTGTTCGCCGGGATATTTAATTTTGGGTGCTCTAATGTTCGCACCCCTGCAGAACCGGGCCTGCATCTAGCTGGCAGCTGCACTGACATGATGGCAAAACAACAAGATACATTACTTATCTATTAATTTATTATCGAATAGTAGCGTAGCCTACTAGCTCACCTTTTGCTGCACTACCATCGCGTAGCACATCCTCGTGCTCTGGCAATGTGACGCGTACGATTCCAAAAGGAATATTTGCTAATTCTCACGGTCTCTCCACACTCCCTTTCGATTTCCTCGTTCTTAGCTTTGATTTATACTTTGCATTTATTTAGGTTATAAGGTTTGCAACTTCACTAAAACAATGTTAGAGCTCCATAACCTCAGGCCTATTGCTTATTTTGCAGATTCCCAAACCAGCATATCATGAAACGCATTATGGGTTGAGCAAGTGACACTGAGCAGCCTGAGAGAGCGGAGTCTTCAAAAAGGCACTCTCCGCTCAGGTGAAATTATCAACGCTCCACTCACATGCTCTGGCACCGATTAATCGGTAAAACAGATATATCGGTTTACCTCTATTGCAAATCGTTTTTTTGTTTATTCATGATTAACAATCATGTGGTGTTCATCTTTCATCATTGTCAATATTAATATTTTTATACTCACTTGATTAGATAATCAAGTGTTCTAAATTGAATCGAGGGCATGCAAAGAAAAAATGCGACTATATGGAAAATGTGTTGTCGTGTCGCCAACGTTATTCCTCATTAGACCTCATTTGGTGAAATATCTCTATAAATAAAACTTCATCTGGTGATGATATAGGCTTTACAAAGCTTCATTTGGTAAAAACTTAAATATAGATCATTATAACGAAGCCAAGTCTCTGTCATTTCAAAATGAACAGTTGTATACAGTTAAAAGTCCCACATTCTGCATTAAATCTTAATTTTTGCTGGCTATTATTGGGGTTTTGTTTGAACAATAAACTGCATCTGGGACTTTGTTTATTTTGGACTCTTGTAGCCTCTATGTCTGTGCCCATCATAGTAAGGAAAACTAAACAAATGTATAACATTCTCTTAAAATATTATCAGCCTCTTCCACCACTGTTCTTTAGTTGAATGCCCTGGAAGTCGCTTTGGATAAAAGTGCTTGTCAAATGTATAAATATTGGATGCAAATGTTAAAAGCAACTACGCAAATTAATGTAAATGTTACATGCAATCATGCAGCATCCAAATGATCCAGGTTAATGCTGGATGATGGCAGTGCTTTGAGATAAAAATATGAATGGGATTTGTGCCATCACTCAGAGGAGTGCAAACACGGCAAGCCCTGTGAAAGCATATGGGATGCAGGATTCAGGAAATGTGCTGTGTTGTCTTCAACCATGAGCACCTGCTTAAAATGGCCTGCATCCCAAAGTCTTCAAAGATCAATGGACACTGATAGCCACTGAATGACCAAATCTGCACTCACACAATGAGTGTGTTTTAGGGATGCACCAAAATGAAATGTTTTGGCCAGTACCGATTTTAACAAAAAACTATTGGCCGATATCGATCTCACTTGGCACGCCATTTTTTTTTTTTTTAAACAGCCACAATGAAAGATAAATAGAAGATAAAAAGGTAAAACAAATATATTAAAAAATAACTAAATATCATAGCATAATTGATGTGAATTTTCTTTTTATTTTGTACTTTTCAAAACAACAAAACTCACAGTTTATATGTTTGTACTGTATATAATAGAACATCACAAATTCATACTATGCATATGTTGTGCGATTCCACGGAAATGTCAACCATATCATGAAAAAATTAAAAGTTACCAAAGGAACAAAATGCCATTTTAAGTTCAATAGTGGTGCAACCACTGTGCCGTGACAGATTGTCAGGTGTGCCGTGGAAAATGATCAAATTCCACAAAATAAATAAATGCATGAAAAAAAAATAATAATAATAATTTCAGGGATCCAAACTCCTCACCTTTCAGAGAAATTCGCTGTTTTGAAACCATAATCGGTCACTTTTGTGATAGTGAAGAGCAATGATTAATGTGTAAAAGTGACTGATATTTATACGCTTTAAGGGGCGTTCACATGACTCGTGTCAGCACTGCAGAATACATTGAAGTCTATGAAGTGACTTTACACCAAAGTGTTTTTCACACACGTTTTTGCTTCACCAATAATGTCTCTGAGAGTACTAAACAACAAGAAATATTTAAAAACTGTCCAAATTTGTGAAGAGACATTGAATGTCTCATAATTTCTTTGAATTAAATATTACCTTATCGTTTATGAATATCAGAGACCCCAGTTACTAAACTAATTTAAAATTATAATTTTCCATTATAAGGAAAATTATAATGTAGATCTGCTTTGTGTTTATAATTCTTATACTGAATTCAGTAGATTTGTAGCCATGCAAGTTTTAATAAAGGAGAAGGATGTTATTGAAACTCACTATTAGTAGACTATTATTGTCTTTTTGGATGAAAAATAATGCTCAGACTGAAGGAAGACTATAGATCTGCTTAAACACTATAAAGTCTCTTGGTAGATTTCGTCATGAACGACTCAAAATGATTCACTGACTCACTCATAGCACATAAGACGCTCATCTGTCGCCACCTAGTGACATTTCCAGAAGGGGTCACTGAACTAATCAGTTCATAAAATTGAACAAATTTGTGAAACAGAAGCAAGCCTCACCAAAATACTCTTTATTTTGCAGCTAATTCTGCACAATTGTAAACTTGAATAAACTTGAATCACTAAAATAGCTGGAATTGGTCCTTATTCTTTAAAAAAAAAAAAAATATCCCCAGAATTGTCTTACCTTTTTTGCCCCTCGTAAGTTTGCATCCCTGTAATTTGTTGTGGCATTACAAGAACAAATCTACAAATTAGAAAAGAAGCTAATTTTTTGTTTTTTCATTACCCATTTAGCTCTCTTGCCACCTATGACCTCACACAGCGTAGTCTACCTATGTGACTTGTTTTTTTTTTTTTGTTTTTTTTTTTGCATTGCCGAATTTCAAACATTAAAAGTAAACACGCTACTAAGACGGACAGAAATATGGACAAGTTCTTGAAAAGGAAAAATATTGACGATGGTTAGCCTATGTGGGATAGTGGTGTGCCGTAGAATTTTTTAGTCGTAAAAACTGTGCCGTGGCAGAAAAAAGGTTGGGAAACACTGGTTTAATGGATAATGGAAAATGCCGTCCAGACCGCTAGAGGGCGCCACTTGCTTACACAATGCTGACTGAAACACTGATTGCAGTCTATTTTTAAACGCAGCCTTTCAAGCTTTTGTAATCGCGCAAGACGATATTGCGATTTCAGTTTTAACTCAATCAATCATGTAGCCTTAATGGATACCATACCAATGTCAATTTGGTCAAAAATTGGCAGATAAATATCGGCGGCCGATACATCGGTGCATGCGTTTACTTGCACAGCAATGCACTGATAACTACCAATAATCAGCTTATTAAGAAAAATCTGACAGTGCAAGAAATCTGTATTTACATGAGATTAGAAATCATCAGGTTATTCTCTGCTTTTGACGTCAAAACCTCAACAGTTCTGCGCACAACACTTGCGCACACTGGATAAGCCGGTAACAACGCTGGTAATGGTGTTTACATGCCAAGTAAATCAGTGGAATGGGCAAAAATCTATGTTTGCCAATCCGTTTTAGCTTGAAACATTTATGACCTTACCTTGATAAAAAATAAATTAAAAAAAAGTTTCAGCCGTTTTTATGACCACAAAAAGTCAGTGCGTGTAAACACATTTAACAAAATGTTAAATTCAATAACAGATGACAAAAAAGGTGCATTATCAACTCAAATCTAATGCATTGTTATTACTACTAGGAATGGATCAAAATGGTTGTATAGTCAACTTACCGACTAGCCGATTAGTAAATTTGACTAGTTTGTCTCTATTTTTTGTTACACTATTAAAATGTTCAGCAGCGATGGTTTAAAGGGTTCATGACATGAGGAATACAATTTGTACACATACAGCTGTCCATTTAAGCGATGCCATTGAATGTCCAATACAACAAAGGCTGTTATCGCTGTTATGGTGAGTGAGACGTCTCGAGGATCATGTGGCAACACAGAGACGAAAGCTAATGAAAGCCACCCGGCGAGTTGCCAGAGGAGAACTATTCCTGCCCCTCCTCATACCACACGCATGGACATTCGGACACGTACACACACACACACACACACACACACACTTCCAAAAATCTGTTTGTGTATTTGTAAAGTTGTGTATATGTTGTTTAAATGTCATGTTGGAATTCCAATTATTTGATTTAAATTTATGTCCGTCTTTTATGTAAAAATACATTTTGCATAATTAATTTCTTTGGTTTGTTTATTCTCTTATAATTACTATAATGACAATCAAACTGTTTAAAATGTGTATTTTCTTTTGTAACAGGTGGTTTTTAGTTTAGTTAGAGCTGTCCTGGGCAAATTATTTAATTTTGACATGCTAAACCTGCGCCTGGATTACAGCAAAAGTGTATGTGTTGTGAATCTGTAAACTTGTTTATTAACACAAAATAAATTTGATCTGTATTCTTCTGACTTTTTGTTTGTGCTTACACTTTTTGCACTGTTTTTTTCATGTCATGAACAGCAAAACAGTTTGATCGCATAGAATCAGTCGGTATGTGTAAAAATAAACAATTGCAAAAGTTTAAATGACTGTGAATTACATTTATGCAAAGCATTCAAATATTGCAAATCTTTTTTTTTTACGCTTGCAACTTGATTAAGACCTTTACAAAACATTCTGTGCACATGCAATTTTTTTTAAATCTTACTCCAAGCATGCAAATCTTTTAGGTACTAATTTATAGGGTTGCAATTTGTCTGATATTTTGATAATCAACTAATCTGACGATTATTATAACGATTAATCGACTACTCTTCTATTATTACAGCAATTAATCGACAGCTTTTAAATGACATTTCAGCTTGTGCCTTGGGTTAAGAGGTTATTTTGTACAGAGTTTCCCCAATACCAAATATGTAAATCTCCTATATGCATCAAATGATCTGTGATGTTGATTCATTATGTTAGATTTCACTACCTGATGCAGCATGAGTCAGTACTCTGTCTGTTCTGAATCTTATTCAACTGACTCATCTGAAACATTCAAAGTACAAGACACACAAATCACAATTTCCCTAGCAGGAAGTGAACGCCAACCAAACAAGACCATTTTGACTAAATGCCAAACCAGACAAGCAACAATCAATATTTTCCTGTTCATTTTGAATGCAATGTCTTTCTCATGCAAAGAAGCTGCTGCTGTTAAATGATTTATTAACCAGAATTTTTCCATATAACCAGCAGGGACTAATTCTGATCTGTCAAGATATGTTGATTATTGTGCTTGCATTTGGTTGCATGAATTCATCTAGTCAAATGATCTAGTCAAATATTTGTGGTTAACATGCTCTAATCTTGTCCTCTGTAAAGCATGTGTGCACTATAGCCTTTCTCTTACCTGACTAATGAAATTCAAAGCTGCACAGTTCTAGGTATTCATGTCCAAAGCACAAATGTTGAATAAATAGACTGGAAAAATTTAAACAACAATCTTAATTATCTACAAACTTTTGCACAAGTTCCGAAATACCGATATTTGAAATCGTTGACCAGTATTTTATTAGTATACAGATTTATTCACCATTCAAATATGGTTTTACTACAAACTAATTAAAATAAAATAATTATTATAATTGTTGTTATTACTCCATTTTTGTAACGTTAGGTACTTAGAGTTGAAGAGAGGAAATGCAGGAGTAAATATTTAAATCCTTTAATAACAATCGCTGGAGTGGAACAAACAATAAAGCTAAACATGCTAACATAACACAACGTAACACTTCAAGGACTGACAATGGATGAACAAAACAGGAGGGTATTTATAGAGACAAGGGCAGATGATGGAATGGAGGACAGGTGAGGATGATAGGGAACAGATGGAAGTGATGAGGGCTGTGAATTCTGGGAAATGTAGTATGGGGACAAACTTCAAAATAAGAGTCCTTGGAAAACATGAATTTTATTGTCGTGTTTAATTAAACATATTGCATCCTCATCATCAGGGTTGTGAGGGTTACTTTTAAAATGTATTCCACTACAGATTACAGAATACATGCTGTAAAATGTAATTTGTAACATATTCCATTAGATTACTCAAGGTCAGAAACGTATCCTTAATACTTTGGATTACTTCTTCAGCACTGGTAGATTTTTTTCACTTGTTTTGACTATAAAAAAATTTTGCCAGTACAGTAAGACTGAAGAAGACAAAATAAAAAAGCCTAAATATCTTATGCAGTGTTGTTTCTAAAACAAGATATAGCAAATTGATCTTGTTTTAAGGATTTTTATATATTTTTACAGAAAAACAATAGAAAAAAAATATCATCAAAAATAAGATTTTTTGCCCTAATATCAAACGAGTCTGTGTTTGTAGCTTGCTAGCCTGCTTAGCATTGCTTATTCTTGCTTATTCATGTTCATCATTTTATCTGTGTATTTTACCGCGTGCACCAGTTTCTCTCGTTTTTTTCTTTTCTTTTTTCCGCTTGTCTACATCTCTGCATGCATTTGTTTTGTCCTCTTTGTTTTACACAGATTATTGCATCAATCTCAACCATTTGCTGATTAGGAACCACATTGAACCACATCGATCTCAAACCCTCGGCGCTCAAGAACAACCATAACAACAACAACAACAACAAACAACTGTGGTAAGTCATGGCATCCGCTCATGTTATTTCTTCCTGCATTGCATGCCACATGTTTACTATAGCTTCTTCCATCAGTGAGGGATTCACATGTGATAAATGTAAGGAATTTGTCAGGCTGACAGACATGCATCTGAATGCTAGTGGAGGTCAGTGAGAAAGAGAAGCTGGAAGATACTGTTTTGGATGCAGGTAGTACAGCGAGCAACACACACACTTTGGTTCTGGCTCTAGAGCCCCTGCAGCAGGGCGTTTGGGTGATGTCTCGGTGGCATACTCACTCAGCAAAGTGACACCACTCTCCCATTCCTGTTAGGGCTTCCAATCGATTCTCCCCACTCAGTGATGCACCCACTGAGAATCATGTTGAAAGAGCCTTCATAATTGGTGATTCAATTGTAAGGAATGTGGAAATAGAGACTCCAGCCACCATTGTTAAATGCATTTCTGGGGCTCGAGCATCTGACATCATATCAAATTTACAAGTTGGCTAATGCAAAACGTAGATTTTCTGTTCCTTTAAAGCTGCTTTGAAATGATGTGTGTTGTGAAAAGTGCTATACAAATAAAATTGACTTGACTAGAAATAGCATTTTAGCTTAGCATAAAGCTAAATGTTCGCATGACAAATTACACAATGATTATTTCTATTTCTGCTGCTCCAAACTTACTCCAAACGTACTTCTCTGTCTGCTCATATGACAGCGGTGTGCAGTCCATATAAGCTGTGAATGCTCTGCATACTCAGAGAATAAATGCGGGGATTTGCAAATTAATATTAACATTAATACACATTTCCTTGCCATTTGAGGTGCAACATAAAGATTATTTACATAATAAAATGTTGGAAATATGTATGTCTCTGTCCTCAAATTATTCCATTGCCAAATGACGGTAGTTTTGGCGCCTACACTCTATCGGTATGAATGTTCTGCATTCTGATTGGTTGGTTGGCATGTGGGCGATTTCATGCGCTAGAAAATCTGTACCCGAATTGCTTCCCCAAATGGAAAAACAGTGTAGCGTTGCCAGATATCGATTACAGAAAATCACCTAAATGCAGTTGAACTAACTGCCAAACTAACTCAACTAAATCAAATGATGAAAAGTAAATCATAACTGTATATTTTCATGCATTTCTCAAACAAAAATTTTTTTGTAAATCCACTGAAAACATATTCCCCCACATTTTTTGACATACACAAAGTACAGATTATCTGGCAACATGGATTAAAAACGAAGTTAATGTAAACGTTACGTTAGACACATTACGTACCATAACATGATGATGCTTTAAGCAGAAGTTGGCATTTATTTCTAACAGTGCCATCTATTACTGTGTCAGTAGAGAGAACATTTTCGCCAACACAATGCTACTGTACAACAGCGCTTTTGATGCCCATTGGAAAGAGGATGCTGCACCAACTGAAGACATCTGACAGCTTCTACAAAAAGGTCATAGCAGAGTTCATAACGAAGGATTGAAGGATGAATTTTATCTTCAAAAAAGGTAGGAAAATGGGCATACTTTTAAATCTACACCTGTCATGGATGAGTTTGTCCTAAGGCGATGCGTTGAGCCTTTATACCGTAAACTGCCTGCGTTTGGTTACGTCATGGATGCGTTGGGACTGTATACTGTTTACCGGCTGAATTTGGTAACTTGTCATGGAAAGTCATGGAAACTTGGGATGTTACAGCATACCCGGTTGAAAACATGCAACAACTAATCGATAAAATCGCTAAATATCGATAATGATGGATATGTTGGATATTTGCGGCAAGCACGGAGAAGCTCCGTCAGTGACGTCACTTTACAGTCCAGTGAAAAATGTGTTGCATGATGAAACTCGTTTGAAAAACAATGGAGACAAGTTGAAGCGGGAAAAAACATGACCCAAGATGCCCATCGCATGACAGCACATTATAAACACTTCATAGATGATCATTATAAGCATAGAGTTTATATTGGAGTGGTTGCTGCATCAGGTGAGTTGAAAGAGGGCTTGTGCTGTTTCATACGCTTAAGACTTATTCCTCACCAGAGCATAACTTACATTTTACTGCTATTTTCTGTGTTTTGTAATGTATACATATTATTGTGGTGATGTGGGCGTGGCCGAGCGACGTCTGTGGAGAGCGAAGCCTGAAGAGGAAGAACGGTAAGGATTGACACCTGTGGGAAATTATCTCTAACAGCTGTTTTGTGTTGCAATGAGAGCTGGAGAGGGATAAAAGAGGCAATCCAGACCGCCAGAGGGGAGGGAGATGCACGAAGCTGAGTGTGCCCGTCGCATTGTTGAAAAGCAATGCTGTTGTGTGTGTGTGTGTGTGTGTGTGTGTGTGTGTGTGTGTGTGTGTTTATTTATCATGCTGAAAAGCAAACCACATGATGTTACACTGAAAATTGTAATTAAAAGAAACTTAAGTGGATTGTTTACCCGGCTCCCGCTTCCTCCTTCCCAAGAAAGACAGAGGTCTGTTACAGTAATGAATTCAAAATCAGGCGCGTATTTCCATTTCGCAAAACCATTTGTTTTTACCACAAGCGAGTCTCCATTAAACTTTACCGAGTGCACGCATCCACGTCATTCAAACCGATTACAATGCAGCAAGGGAGCGCAATCATTTTGATGAAAACTGTACAAAATTATACCACGATTTCAGTTTCAATGTAATCAATTATGCAGCTTTCATGGATGTCACAATGTCTCGGAAGTCCAAGTGTGCCGGCTTTTAAAATGTTTTAGATGGTTTCTTCTGATCATGTAAGCACATGTAATATAATGAGCTTATGATGTCTATACACAAAATCTAGGATGACACTTTTCAGCGTGAGAGCGAATCTAATGATTGTACTATATAAACAGTATGCTGAATATAATGTATAAAAATGCTAACAGTCCTGATATTTGATAGTCCTGATAATGCCAAATGTAATGTCTAATTTCACCAGCAAATTTATACTATGGCAAACATGATGATTTTACTGGATAAGCATACACTACCATAGTTTAGAAACATGTAATGAGTGACTATGCTTTTTCAAAACTTACAATATGAATTTTAATTAATTAAAATGTATGTAATCGGTAACATAATTATATCTTTTTTAGCTGGGAAGAATTATTATTATTTTTATTCTGATTTTTTTGTCCCACTCCATCCCTGATGGATCATTTTACTCTTTAATGAATAGTACTTGAATGAATTTGTTAAGGTTTACAAGTAAAGGAACTGTTTTACATACACTACCGGTCAAAAGTTTTGAAACACTTGACTGAAATGTTTCTCATGATCTTAAAAATCTTTTGATCTGAAGGCATATGATTAAATGTTTAAAATTAGTTTTGCAGACAAAAATATAATTGTGCCACCATATTAATTTATTTCATTATAAATCTAAAATTTAATAAAAAAAAAAGTTTTTGAAATTGATGACTTGGACCAAATAATAAAGAAAAGCAGCCAATAAGTGCCCAACATAGATGGGAACTCCTTCAATACTGTTTAAAAAGCATCCCAGGGTGATACCTCAAGAAGTTGGTTGAGAAAATGTCAAGAGTACATGTCTGCAAATTCTAGACAAAGGGTGACTACTTTGAAGATGCTAAAATATAACACAGTTTTGATTTATTTTGGATTTTGTTTAGTCACAACACAATTCCCATAGTTCCATTTATGTTATTCCATAGTTTTAATGACTTTACTATTATTCTAAAATGTGAAGAAAAAATTATAATAAAGAATAAGTGTTTCAAAACTTTTGACTGGTAGTGTATGTCCTGAAAGAAATAATAATAATAATAATAATAATAATAAATTAAAACTGAACTTTTCATGATTCGGGCTTTGTTCAAAGTTTTGTGAGAGTATAGAATCGTGTAGTAGAATTCAGTAATGTAAATCGAACCAAATATTCTTTATAATTTAATTTAAAAAAAATATCAAATTTTAATAAAATACAGGAAATAAAAAATTCGGTTTTTAATCCGATTAATCGATTAATAAAAATAAATAAAAAAATCATCAAAGATTAATCGATTATCAAAATAACCAATAGTTGCAGCCCTAAATGCAAAAAATGACAATAAAATGCAAAGTAATCTCTTCAGTAATCAAAATACTTTTTGAATGTAACTGTATTCTAATTACTAACGTTTTAAATTGTAACCTTTTTAACTTTTTTTAATTCTAACTAGGTAAATTAAGGAAATATTAATTTTTCATATTATATTTTATAATTACTTTTTTATCATATTGGTCACATATATACTGTATATATTTATATCACAGACATTTTTAGTCACATAGCACAAAACTTAGTGGCATTTGCAAGCATTTTAGAGTAAAAGACCGATCTTAGGTATAAAAAAAATAGATATCGAGATCGTTTAAATGAAGATTGTGATGCATCAGAAAAATTAAAAAATTTAACTCTTGTTAAAAAACATCTTAAACCAGCCAAAACTGGTTTGCTGGTCATGCAGATGTGGTTTGTCCAAAAAGCTTCTAAAACCAGCAAACCAGACCATCTTAGGCTGATGTTTTTTGTTTGTTTTTTTTCTTCAGAAGGAAGGATTTGGAAGAGTCAATTACATTTTTGTAATAAACAGAAGACTTGTGAGTAAAACACTCTATTAAATGTCTTCATTAGAAGTGCAGTCAAAAATGCCACCAGTTGCTGTTTCACAGAGATAAAAAACAGGATGTGATTCTAAACACGTTTCTAGAAGTCACATGACAAAAACGTTGGTCATCCGAATCTTCAACACACCCACACACTGTCTGTCAGGATTGATGGCAGATTAATCACTGCTCAGTGTTGAATGTGCGATTCAACAAACACTGCTGAAGAGTTCAGGTGTGGGTAACTTCCACATTAGTTACTAGTCTCGCACAAATAAACCTTCCAGCATCATTTCCACTATGACTCTGTGACAGTAACTTAAATATATCAGATCTTCTGAAAGCCCTGGGCAGTTAACATTGTTTCAATGTTTGTTCTATTTTAAGACTAAGAATCAGTGAGCATGACAAAATTTGACCAATCACAGCAAGATTGGGAGAAGGAAAATATGCTGCCTTCAAGTTAAGACAGAATGATTGTATTTACAAGACTGAGTGGCACTTCCTCAGATAAAATGTTTTAATTTTTGATTCATGCCTTTTTTGAAAAAGATAAACAAATGATGATAAAAGCCAAAATATTAAATGCCATGGATCAATATTTACTGAGGTGATCGTAAAAAAAATAAGTGGTTGTAAATTTTTTTTTTTTTTAAATGACACCTTTGGTATTCGCGGTCAAAATTGACAGACCATTGAAAATTAATGGGAAAGACGAAAAAAAAAAGAGCAATTTTTTTTTTATCTGTCAAACACAATAAATAAATCAGCCACAATGCAGAAAAAAACAGACAGAAATTACAGAGTGAGACTCTAAAACATCCACCCACCCACACACAAACACACATGAAAATTAACTGGTGAGACTATAACACAGAGCCTTTTTTTTTTTTTACATTTGTCAAAAAAAAAAAACAAAAAATCACAATGCTAAACACAAACACTCAGAAATGAAGGGAAGAGATGATAACACACAATGCAGAACAAACACACACACAAACATGTCTGCAATTTTTTTTTTTAATATATAAAGTTTGAAATTGCAAAATGTTTACTCAGATTCTTCTGTTTTATATTCTAATTGAATTTTAAGAATTATGCAGTTCATTTCTGTTTCTTGATGTTCATTTTCTTGACATTATTATGCATTTACTTTGAGTTATACAATTTTTATGTTTGAAATAAATCATTGGTAGAAACATTTTTATTCTGTGTCTTCTCTTTGTAACACCATGGTCAGGTTTGATTGCACACATAATGACATAAACTGCAAAAACTGACACTTCAAATCAATTTAAAATGCTACACATTGACAAATAATAATTTGATTATGTCTAAATATATATCCAAATCTTGTGAGAAAATGTAAAATTAGTTTACAAGTCATCAGACTATACAGTAGGTGACTACAGACATATACTGTCTGTTACTGGCATGACGTGGTTTTCAAGTCGTTATTTATATTTTGTTCACCAGATGGCAGAAATCTGCCTCCAATTTATGTCACATTCTCATATTTTCTTCATGTTTCAACTTGTAGTGTAGGTTCTGAATTGTATTATTTATTTTTTATCAAAAATGTGCTTATTTGTTTATGCAAATGAATAATAAATTTTATAAGATCAAAATAGCATAAAATCCCAAAAGAAATGCATAATTTTATTGTTCTTACATCAAGGAAGAAATTTGTTTTATAATTTTCATCATTTAAAAAAAAAAAGGGTTACACATCAAATCCTTCCGGTCAAAAATGACTGCGAATACCAAAGGCAGGTGCCAAATTTCAATACCATAGGAGGGTTAAAATGGTTAAAAAAAAAAAAAAAAAAAAATCATATTGTGTTTAAAATAATTACTAATAAAAAATCACCCTGACACCTTGAAGTTAGTTCTGAGAAAAGCTTTAGCATTGTTTGTTTGCAATGCAATCCAATGCAAAAAATATTTTTAGCTTAAAAAATTACATAAGCAGAATAAAATGTTTTCAGAGAAATCTAAACAAATTTGATAGGGTTTTGCTTAAAACAAGAAAAAAGAAAATTGAACTTGATTTCCTTTGAATCAAGATTTTTTTTTAATTTTTTAATTTTATTTTTTTTTACCATTGGCAAAGAGTTTTTTTCTTGTTATAAGCATAAACGTCACAAAATTTAGTTAAGATTTCTCTGCAAACAAGACAAAATATCAAAATATATTTTTGCACTAAAAATGATTTTTTTTCCCTGTGTACCTTAAGATTTAGCCATGTCACTGTCTTTTTAGTGTTTCACCCAAAGATTATCTGGCCACCACACAAAACATTTTCCTGGATGTGCCACATGTCGCAGTAAGCAACACACATTGCTACAAAACATTTGCGTATCTGATAACACTATTTCCAAACTGTAACTAATTACCTGGTTTCAGATAACATCAAGAAAACATTGCCATAACAACATTAAAGCATAAATTATTACACACCAGAGTAGCAGTAAAGATGCACTGATGCACTGGAGTGAAGAAGTCGCATCTCAGCCAAGCAAGCAGACAGACCCAATGTGAAGCTTTTTGCCCAAAATATCCAGCATACGACGCATTAGTGTTATTTCATGTTCCATTCTTACATAAGTTGGCCGATTCTAAAGCAACCCTGTCCGATGCACCCCCACATTGTGTGACAAGCTCCTCCCTCCCTTGATAGGGTAGCTAATTAGAAAAACAAAACAAAGACAAGCTGTTTTCAGAGATGCAGCAAAGCAGTCATAGATAGCCGTCTGGTGTATGTGTAAGTAAACCAACAGGTTAAAAATAGTGAAGAGAGAACTCAAGAACGCACTCTGTGGGTTGTTAACACAGGACACATTCTTGCATTAAAAACAGCTAGACTGCAACGTAATTTAACATAAATGTCTGTCTAGCAGTTAACATACAGTACATCAAAAACTCTAGCGCAAATGGAATGCAAGAATGCATCTTGTGTGAACCACCCCATAAGGACCGTTCAGAGCGAACGCGTTATGCACAAAAAAAAAACAAGATAAAGTGCAACAAATAAAACAGAATTCAGGTGTCGAGACCGTTTTTTTCCCCCAGTCAAGTTCTTTTTAAAGTGGCACTGGTGTTCCAGCGCAGGATGCTGAAAAAAGTGAAACGGAAAACAGCGTGGATGGACACAAAAACTTGTTCCTGTGAAGGTCCCATTCCCTATCTGTCACTCACTTGACGTTGGTGTCGATGTAGTGACACTAGGGGTCACTCTTGGGAGCCCGAAACACCTCTGGTCTTTGATAAAAGGCCAATGAAAATTGGCGAGTGGTATTTGCATGCCACTCCCCCGGACATACGGGTATAAAGGAGCTGGTATGCAACCACTCATTCAGATTTTCTCTTCGGAGCCGAACGGTCATGCTCACTGAGCTGAATAGTACTGTTCATTCACCTCTGCTGGATCTGATGGCGCATTTCAGCGGCTTCTCCCTCCTCTGCACTGGTGCACTGCAGAGAACGCCACTGGGCGCTTCGGCAGAAAAACTAGAGAGTATATTTTCTGAAAGAGCATTTTTCCCCTCTAAAAGAGTATATTTCTCTAAAAGAGCACACACACGGAACGTCTGGACACGTCTTTCTAAAGATGCCTTTCCGATTGTGTGTTATTCCTGGTTGCGGTCATTATCTCTCAACTTCGGATGGTCATGATCGCTGTCTTTCATGTCTGGGCGCGACCCACACGGAGGCAGCGTTTGTGAATGGTTCATGTTCTCACTGCGAGAACATGACCATGGCAACATTGCAGTCGCACCCCAGCGGCTCCCCGCCTCGGTCCTTCTACCTACGGGTATGAGGCCAGCGCGGCTAGCACTGGGGGCGATTTGGGGACCCCAATGGGATCGTCTCCGCCGGGTATCCCCCCGCGGACCTCCCATTACCCAGCACGCTCGTCTGCCCCAATCGGGCTTCCGGATGAGTTCGCCGGCTCGTCGCACGGCGAGTCTGGCTTCTTGTTCGGAGCTCGCGAAGATGATGAGCTCTCGAGCGCAGCATCGGAGAGCGGGCTTGTCCAGTCGGACACAGAAGCCTCAGCTGGGCTTCCCCCTTCATGGACGATCGCCCAGTCACAGGCCGATGCCGAAATGACGGACATGCTTTCCCGGGTGGCCGCGAGTGTCGGGCTAGAGTGGAACCCTCCGCTCTCCCCTGAACCCTCACAGCTTGATGACTGGTTTCTGGGCTCGCGGCGCCGCTCAAAACAGCCGCGCCCCGCTCCAGTGCCATTCTTCCCGGAAGTGCATGAGGAGCTGACGAAGTCGTGGGAGGCACCTTTCACTGCCCGGCCCCGACTCCGCAGTTCCCCTGCTCTCACTACCCTCGATGGCGGGGTGGCCAAGGGCTATACGGTGATTCCCCCGGTGGATAAGGCGCTCACGGTGTACTTATGCCTGCAGAGCGCCGCCACCTGGCGTGGACGCCCTAAGCTCCCGTCCAAGCCCTGTAGGCTCATGTCATCCCTGACGGCTAAAGCCTACAGTGCTGCTGGACAAGCCACCTCTGCCCTGCACGCCATGGCTCTCCTGCAGGTCCACCAAGCCAAGGCGCTGAAAGAACTGCACGAGGGTAATTCCGCCCCAGATTTGATGCAGGAACTGCGCTCGGCGACCGACCTCGCCATCCGGGTGACGAAGGTCACGGCACGGTCTCTCGGGCGGACGATGGCCACACTAGTGGTCCAGGAGCGCCACCTGTGGCTCAACCTGGTCGAGATGGGCGAGGCCGAAAAGACACGGTTCCTTGCTGCACCCATTTCCCAGGTGGGCCTATTCGGCGACACCTTTGAGGACTTTGCCCAGCAGTTCTTGACGGTGAAGCAGCAGACGGAGGCAATCTGGCACATCCTGCCCCGGCGCGGCTCAAGATCCCGCACCCCGTCTGCTCATCGCCAAGGGCATCCCCCTGCGGTGACTGCACCGGCTCCGCCGCAGCCCGCCCCTTCGACCCGGCCCCGGCGTGGAGCCCACCGCAGGAAGCCGACGCCACCCGTCTCACAGCCGGCGCTGAAGAACCCATGGAGGTCCTCGAAGCGCCCCTGAGACGGGCAACCCAGGGACGAGGGAACCCACTCACGTGGAGCTGGTAGGAAGACCACTCCATCCCCCGGTGGAGGGCCGGGAGGAAAATCTTTTGTTGCCTTTTTGTTTGATTTCGCTGCACGCCCAAGTGGCTGCGGTACCCAACAGTTCAACAAAAGAGGGGCTTCCTTCCTCCCTGGGTCACATACCCGGTGTGTACGGTTGTCACCACGACTACCGTCCATGGGCTTTTTCTTGCAGGATTGGCGCTCCAGTGGTGCCCTGTGGCACACAGCTGCCCCCGATATGGCAGCCTCCACGGGTTACGAGGACAGGCCTCTTCCTCCCCCGTCCCAGGCTGTTCCGGAGGTGGTCACAAGGAGCCAGGTAAGTGCTTCTCAGGGGCGGGGCACCCTCTGGCACCCGCACCCAGACCTCTGGAATCTCCATGTCTGGTCCCTGGACGGGACGCGGAAGACCTAAGTGGTCTACCACCCACGGTGGTAGACACGATCACTCAGGCTAGGGCCCCCTCTACGAGGCGTCTGTATGCCTTTAAGTGGCGTCTATTCCCTAAGTGGTGTTCTTCCCAACACCAAGACCCCCAGAGATGCACAGTCGGATCAGTGCTTTCCTTCCTGCAGGAGAGGCTGGAAGGGAGGCTGTCCCCCTTCATCTTGAAGGTGTACATTGCCGTCATAGCAGCACACCACGACACAGTTGACGGTAAGTCCTTAGGGAAGCACGACCTGATCATCAGGTTCCTAAGAGGCGCTAGGAGGCTGAATCCCTCCAGACTGCGCCTCGTTCCCTCATGGGATCTCTCCATAGTTCTTCAGGGTCTACAGAGAGCCCCCTTTGAGCCTTTGCAGTCAGCCGAGCTTAAGGCACTCTCCTTGAAGACTGCCCTCCTGACTGCGCTCACTTCCATCAAGAGGGTAGGTGACCTGCAAGCGTTCTCTGTCAGCGAAACGTTCCTGGAGTTCGGTCCGGGTTATTCTCACGTGATCCTGAGACCCCTACCGGGCTATGTGCCCAAGGTTCCCACAACCCCTTTTAGGGACCAGGTGGTGAACCTGCAAGCGCTGCCCCAGGAGGAGGCAGACCCAGCCCTGTCATTGCTGTGTCCTGTGCGTGCTTTACGTATCTATTTGGATCGCACGCAGAGCTTTAGAGTCTCTGAGCAGCTCTTTGTCTGCTTTGGTGCACAGCGGAAAGGAAGCGCTGTCTCCAAGCAGAGGATCGCCCACTGGCTCGTTGACGCCATAACTATGGCATATCTCGCCCAAAACATGCCGCTCCCGGTAGGGCTATGAGCCCATTCTACCCGTGGTGTAGCAGCTTCTTGGGCCCTGGCCAGAGGTGCCTCTCTAACAGACATTTGCAGAGCAGTGGGCTGGGCAACACCCAACACTTTTGCAAGGTTCTACAACCTCCGGGTGGAACCGGTTTCATCCCAGGTAGTGGCACGCAACACAAGGGGATAAGCCCGGGATAGCTGGCCGGGTGTATCGCTTGCACATAGCGCCTTCCACCTCCTTTTGAGCTGAAGACGTGCGCCTGATGGAGGGAACGACACATTGTGTCCCTCCTGCCACAATGCTGAACTACCCGCTGAAATGGCCGGACCTTATATCGGCTCCTCAGCATAAAACCTGAATGAGTGGTTGCATACCAGCTCTTTTTATACCCGTATGTCCGGGGGAGTGGCATGCAAATACCACTCGCCAATTTTCATTGGCCTTTTATCAAAGACCAGAGGTGTCTCGGGCTCCCAAGAGTGACCCCTAGTGTCACTACATCGACACCAACATCTCATTCCCTCCATCATGGAACGGAGGTTACGCCAGTAACCATGACGTTAAACGTTCTTGCATTCTTAAAAAACATGCTAGACAGAGCACAATGGAATTGAAAAGAAAACATCCGTCTAGCGCAAGTTTACATACAGTAGACCAACAATGAAGACCTAAAATTTAGTAGTGCAGATGGAACGCAAGAATGCATCTTGTGTGAAGCGCGCATTAGCACTCTAAGATGCAGGACGCTGAAAACACAAACACGGCGCACCAGTCAAAGACGTGCGAACGGCCCCTTGTTTGAACTTTCTAGCATTCTTAAACATGCATAGATGGAGTGCAATGGAATTGAAGAAAAAGCGCATATACTGCGCTTGGTCTGTGATCTGTTCAAGTTTCTCTTGTAAACAATGACGCACTTCCTGCCTCCTCCTCCACATGACGCGTGACCTTACCAATGAGCTTATGTCATCCCTCTCACGAGCGCGTAACAGAGATGTACGGAAGCGAACATTTGTAGTTAAAAATTTATAAGTATTGTTTTGTTTCTAAAAAATAATCAATCGTTTGGGTTCAGAAGAACTTTATTTGTCGACTGGAGTCGTGTGGATTATTTTGATGCACCCTAAATATGCATTTTGGACCGTCAAAAAATGGAGTACATTCACTTGCAATCTCCAAACTGCAAATGCAGGAACTGAGCTTAAACTTTGCGCTGAAAACAGACATGCTTTTGAAACGTCTTAGCGCTATGACTGTATTTCTCAGGAAAATAGCAAATAGTGCTATGCGCCACTTCATTAACATAAAACACACCCACAGTTTGCACGCATACACCCAAAGATAGCGCAAACACTCCTGCCCGCTTGCGCTTTCATGAAAATGAGATAAGACGGTGCGCACGGTCTCGAAAATAGAGCCCTTAATAGAGCGCATCAGTCTGGTTGCAGGTGCAGGTTCCACAGCTTGGGTTGGGGAAGCCAGATTGTGCCCTGCGCTTGAGAGAGGAGATCCCTCCTCAGTGGTATTTCCCATGGAGGGCCAACCAAAATCTCAATCATTTCTGGAAACCAGGACTGGTTGGGCCAATTCAGCGCAACCAATAATAATTTCCTTGTCCTCTCGGACTTTGCATATGACACAGTGAAGGAGGCACACCGGGGGAAACACGTATTTGCATTTCACAGGCCATTTGTGGGCCATTGCATCCACTGCTAGCGGAGCTTGGAACATGGAGTACCAGAGGGGACAGTGGGCATTCTCCGCGGAGGCAAATAGATCGATCTCTGCTTTGCCGAATATTTTCCAAATCCTCAGGACAGTCTGAGGATGAAGTCTCCATTCGCCTGGCATCGCCCCTTGACATGACAATAGGTCCGCATAATTCAGATGGCCTGGGACAGATGTCGCTCGCAGGGAGAGGAGATGACGCTCGCTCCACAACAGAAGGTGACGCATCAGTCTCATCATTGGTAGGGAACAAATTCCACCTTGGCCGTTTATGTACGCCACAACTGTCATGTTGTCTAAACGAATTAGAACATAATAATTCGTTATTTCGGACTGAAAGCCTTCATGGCTAGACAAAAAGCCAACAGCTCCAGGCGGTTGATGTGTAACGCCCTCTTCGCACCTGTTCAGGTGCCGAAAGCCAGGCATTCGTCACACACCACCCCCTAACCTGTGTTGGAAGTGTCCGTGGTCACCACTTTCCACCTGAAAATCTCCCCCAGCATGACGCCTTGCTGCTAGAAGGCAGGAGCTGTCCAAGGTGCTAGAGCAGCTAGGCAGCGGTGAGATACAGTGATGCGCATGTGCCCTTGGCGCCAAGCATGCCGTGGCACACGGCGCTTGAGCCAGCACTGAAGAGGTCTCGTGTGTAAGAGACCTAATGGAATGACAGCAGATGTCGCTGCCATAAGCACCAGTGCTTTTTGAAACAGCTTCAGTGGAAGTGTTTTCCCCAGTTTGAATCGAGACAGACACTAGTGAATGGCCTGAAAATGGTCGCTCACGGAGTCGAGACGCACTCCTAAAAATGAGATTTGTTGGCTGGGGGAGAGCGTGCTCTTCGCCCAGTTGACATTGAGGCCCAAGCTATTTAGATGTTGGAGCAATAAGTCCCGGTACTGGCATAATAGAGCCTCTGATTGGCCCAGTAATGACCAATCGTCAAGGTAGTTCAAAATGCACATACAGCTCAGTTTCAGAGGGGCGAGTACCACATCGATGCACTTTGTGAATGTGCAAGGAGCCAGGGACAATCCAAATGGCAGGACTTTGAGTTGATATGCAGTTCCCTCAAACGAGAATCTCAAAAACATCCTGTGATGTTGTACAATTTGAACATGAAAGTACATGTCTTTTAGATCTATCGACGCACCAGCGGCTCGGTAGCAACTTTTGCTGGCTCTGAGGCAGCAGGCGTGGAGTTTTTAGACAGAACGGGAGCGAGCCGGTTATAATGAAGTATTGCTCCATTTTGGCATAAAATGTCTCATAACCTGTGAGTGTTGCTGAGTCGTGAAGTAACGCTCAGCAAATCTATCCACAGAGCAGCTGAAAAGGCTGGCTGGAGACATCGGAGCATCAAATAGTGCGGCTTTTTCTGCATCATGCATTTCCGTGAGGGTCAGCCAGATGTGACGATCCAAAACTACCAGGTTGCCAACTGACTTGCCAATGACCCGTGCAGTGACGGGCTCGCCGAATGTCTCTGGATCGTAGCCTTGCTCATCCATTTGCTTGAGGAGCTTAGCCTGGAAAACTTGGAGCGCCACCATCACGTGGAGTGCTGAACCTGATTGGTCTGCTGCTGAGTATTCTTTTCCAGCCAGTGCGGAAGTCAGTCGACACAGCTTGGAAGGATGAACAGGGCATGATTTCCATGCCCTGCTACTTGCGGGCCAAGATGTGCCACTACCGCCTCTTCCACAGGGGGTAGTTGGGCATAACCTTTGTCTTCCCCGTGGTCCACTTTAGTGAGGAAATTGGAATCGCTGTGCAAGCGAGCTGAATAGGGGCACAGCAAGAGTTCATTATGAACTTCCAGGAAGAACAGGGCAGATCTGTGGAACACAGTCGCTTGCCGGCGTCTGGACTGCAAGAACCATTCATCAAGGCGAGATTTTTCAGGTTCCTCTGGAGGAGACCACTCGAGACCGAGCTCTTCGACCACCCTTGAAAGGACACAAAGCATCTCCTTGTCAGTAGTGCGTACATGCTCCTCGCCCTTGCTGGGTGAAGGGGCGGCAACGTCCTCCATTGACCACTCGCCAGATGCAGAAAGAGAAATAACATCATCATCCCCAGCATTAGAACCACCAAACGTGATGAGGTCATCACGCACATACTGTATCGACATAGACGCAGTATATGGAGATTGAGGGGATCGCTGGCCATGTGCCGACATGAGGTCCACCTCAAATTCATCCTGCTTGACCTCGAGGCCCCACCGTGCCTCCTCGTGTCATCCCTCAGGAGTCACAGAAGCGGCGGGTGGGAGGGTGCGGGAGGCTGAATCATCCCTCAGAGCAAGGGCGATTCACAAGCGAAGCGTCTTGAGACTCATGTTCTCACAGTGAGGGCAGTCTGTCTCCATGAGGCGTGGCCTAGACGGTGAATGCAGCTCTCATGCTGATCTGATGGCGTGATGTGTCACTTATGGAATGACATCTTTAAAAAGACATGAATATGTAAGCGGCTCTTTTAGTTATATACACATTGATCAGCCACAACATTAAAACCACCTGCCTAATATTGTGTAGGTCCCCCTCATGCCGCCAAAACAGCGCCAACCTGCATCTCAGAATAGCATTCAGAGATGATATTCTTCTCACCACAATTGTACAGAGCAGTTATCTGAGTTACCGTAGACTTTGTCAGTATGAACCAGTCTGGCCATTCTTTGTTGATCTCTCTTATCAACAAGGCATTTCCGTCCACAGAACTGCCTCTCACTGGATGTTTTTTGTTTTTGGCACCATTCGGAGTAAATTCTAGAGACTGTTGTGCATGAAAATCCCAGGAGATCAGCAGTTACAGAAATACTCAAACCAACCCATCTGGCACCAACAATCATCCCACGCTCCAAATCACTGAGATCACATTTTTTCCCCATTCTGATGGTTGATGTGTACATTAACTGAAGCTCCTGACCCATATCATGATTTTATGCAGTGCACTGCTGCCACACAATTGGCTGATTAGATAATCGCATGGATGAAGATTGGTGCCAGACGGGCTGGTTTTTCTGTAACTGCTGAGCTCCTGGGATTTTTATGCACAACTGTCTCTAGAATTTACTCAGAATGGTGCCAAACACACAGCAGCAGTTCTGTGGACGGAAATGCCTTGTTGATGAGAGAGGTCAACAGAGAATGGCCACACTGGTTCGAACTGACAAAGTCTATGGTAACTCAGATAACCGCTCTGTACAATTGTTGTGAGAAGAATAGGATTTCAGTATGCTATTCTGTCCAGCATTAATGGCCCCTAATGCACTATTTTTAGAAGCAGAAGGAACGCACTCAAGTTCTCATCAGTGCCCGCAGGATGAAAACAAAGCAAAAGCTCGTCTTCCTCTGTTAAAAACAAACCCTTCAAATGAAGCAGCTGTGGACTTACTTGTTACACTTAGTTTTTCTTCATCTTCAGATTTCCCTTGTGTCAGTAGAGGACTGAAAACCAGCATTTGCATCTTGTTCACGTTTGTCACTGCAGGACACTGATGCAGATTTCAGCATGCTAATGTGCATGCACTCTTTCAGCACTCCAAAAAGATCAAAGCTGCTCCCTGCTGCACGTCACTCTCACACTCGCATGTCTTTACTGCCTCGCTTACTTCATGCATGTGTTAAGAGCGCGCTGAGGCCAAGACTGCGTTGTGTGCACTGCGGCGAGAGGAGAGAATTAGTATTCAGATGGAAGAAGTGTGGAGAGTTACGGCAGAATCAACAGTCAAAGAGCAGCTTTGCGAACATCTGCAACAGGAGGAATCTTGCATACAGAGACACTTACTTGATGTAGCAGTCACGACCCTCTCTAGAGGAGGCCATATCCCAGCCATTGGGGGCTCCCTGGGATGGCACCCAGCTCCCTGGAGGTGGCAGGGGACAGCAGGAGGCTTTGGTCCTGTGGCTATAAGGGAAACACAGGAAAACACACGTCAAGAGATGCAAGCTGCGACAGAGCACTTTCCTGCATTGCTATTCGGAGGTGAATCTGAATCAGCCGCGCCACAACAAATATGTAAATATATTTTATGCGAGTTGAGAGCTTATGAATTGAGGGCGCCGCAAAATAATATATTAAAGGAACGTTCTGGGTTCAATACAAGTTAAACCAGTAAAACCATATGTTTTTAACGACTTCACTTCTCACCTCTGGAAAAGCAGTTCACAATATGGGCTAATGTGTTTATTAAACCGCAAAAGGCTATGATGTAATTACATTAGGGCTGTCGATTTATCACGTTAATTTAGTGTGATTAATTATAAAACATTAAAAAAATTTATGTAATTAATCATGTCCCCGGATCATAATAAGGAATATTCCTTCCATATAATCAAATCAAGCATTGAGTACCACCTGTTTTCTCCAGGGGGCAGTAAGCGAAACTCGCTGAATAGGCAACGCGCAGCTCAAACAGAGAACAAACCACGCTTACCGACAGCAGACAGCACAAGAGGAGAACACCTTCTTGCGTTCAAACATAGCTTGATGACGCATCACAACAGAGCTGCTCCAAAAGTGTCCATCTGACGCAGGTGTACATTGACATTCTAAAGCCGCTTATTGTATTGTCTTTTTTCATTCTTAACTTGTGTGCCTAAATAATGTAATGTATTTTAATTATCTGTATTTTATATATATATATATATATATATATATTGTTTATAATTATTTAAATATAATTATTTATAATTATTTAATAATTATATACTGAATTATTGTTATTTGAGGGGCTTTCTCAGCAAATATTTATGTATGCGATTAATTCTATTAATTAATCAGCATACCAGGTATTAATTTGATTAAAAATTGTAATCGATTGACAGCCCTAAATTGTATAAATAATGTAGGCTGCATGTGCTACGCACTTCACAGTGAATAAAGTGCCCTGTTCTTTGTCATTAATACACACAGAGCGCACATGATGTTAATGATGTGGCTAGTGTACTAGCAGCGGCTTCTCACATTCATTTACTGTTGAAGCTCATGCAAACCATAAATCTCAGCCTTTTATAGTTAATTCTGTTTCCCGTGATTCCATCCGTGTTTTCCACATATCTGGTAAACGCTGTGACGCTGGTAAATTACTGCACTAAAATCATGTTAACACAATATTGTGTACGTCTTGTGTCTATACTTTTGAAACAGTGAGTATTTTAACGTTTACAGATTGGCCCCATTGACTTCCATTGTTTTTTTTTTAAGAAAAGGGGGAACAAGTCGAAATAAATGTTTGTGGTAATCAACATTATGCCACAAATGCTGTCGACTGAGTTTAACTTGTACTGAACCTGGAAAATTGCTTTAACAATTAATAGCCAACACAGCTTTGTTGCATTGTTTTTGCTGACTGCATGCAAAAAATATACATTTTAATACACAATTTGCCAACATTTTGTTAGGCCAAATGTCTACATAACACATTTTAATCAAGTACTTTTTTTTTTCACTTAGACTGTTAGCTTTGCACATCCAACACAAGTTACCACATAAAGAGTGTTCAATTATGTCCCATTACTTACCCTTGGTCACATGGTATGAATGCATAAATATTTAAATTTGACTTTTTTTAATAGAGGCACCACCTGTGTTTTTTTGTTTATTTATTTTTTTAAATCTAGAATGTGCATTAGCTGGACTAGCCTGAAAAACGTAATTTTTTTTAGCTAATAAAGCACAATTGATGACATCACCATTGTTGACAGATTTTATTGCTTATTTGAAATAGGCTATTCAAATGTAATCTTGACAAACAGTTTTGGAGTCTTTCTATGTTTAAGTAAATACAAGCTGTATGTATGGAAAAATAGCTGCTTGGGAGCTTTACAAGATGACCGCCAATTGAACCGACTTGCTTTAACTATTTAAGCTCGGATGGGCCCGTGAGAAAAAGAATAATCATCAATATATGAATAACTACAGTCTTGACCAACACAAAATAGGTATCGTTTGAAAGCTTAGAAGCTCTACTTTACAATACATGTAGACATTATGACCAAAACTGAACAAGTGCTTTGAAATTTGCAGTCAAATCAGAAATGTTCCGTTTTGATAATTTATAAAACATTTTGCACTGTACATATTATTGCAATCAGTAAAAACATCAAACTGATCAAATAGTCATGTGTCATATGTTGCTGAAAAGCTATTAAAGAGTAAAATACAACCAGCCTATTTGTTTTACTCACAGACAAAAATATAGTGAGAAATAGCTAAGTATGTCTTTGACCATTATGTTAGTGTTGCTTATATGCTGCGTTTACGCTTATAACTTCAAGAAAAATAAATGTAACATAAAATGTCACATACCATTACTTAGAGGAGGTGATTATCTTTCAAACAAGCCCACACACAAGATAATCAGATGCATAGATCATTAGATATTCCACATGAAGCACAATGTTACATATGGCCACCAGGAGATGGCTCCAAATACATGGCACAGACTCAATGATGACTCAAATGACACAGAATGAAACTCATTCTGTGAAATCTCATTACTAAAATCATGTCTGCATGCTATGCAAACCTTTAGTCATTGTTGTGTTTGCATGTGTAATTAGTTCTTATGTACAATTATTATGTTTTATTTGTTTGGAGAGGCTTTTGGACACATGGAGATGTTTTTGGACACTATGATCAATTATATTTGTAATGCTATAACTTTTGATTGCTTTGTCGTATTAACACAAATTTTTTTCTCAGATACTGTTGACATGATTGGGAACAAAACAAAAGCAGTTTTTCTGAGCCACCTTATTTACACCCAGAGATATATAATGTCAAATCAGAAAAAGAAGAAAAAAGGTAAATTTTTGGCTTATTTTTTTATTATTTTATTTTCAGCAGTGTCTTTGGCTGAGAGTCTCAGGATGTATCATTATCTATATTGTGATAAAAAAACTTAATGTGACTACATACCACAGAGGATAGAAGATTGTTAAGAGGTTAAAATTGATGTCGTTCATCAAGAATACTAAAATTAGAACTACTGAAAATCAACAGTAAAGGATCAGACCATTAAAGTCGAAACAGTCTACGCAAGTTCGTGAACACAGACTCTTCTACATACGCAAGTGTGTATTGTTGCATTTCAAAATGGTTCGAAACATAGTGAAATACTTTAATGACACATACTTTTGAAGGTGACTCTATCGCCCCCTTGAGTACTGAAGTTTTTTTTACTGTTAAAGTTACGCAATTTTGCACGTTAAGCATGTTCAACCGGACCTCACGTTGGCCAAGCACTTGCAAGTATGTGTCTGGCCTTAGTCTCGTATCATTAGATATTCACTTCCTTGTACCTTTAAAATTCCTTAATTACACTAAAAAGGTTTTCTACTCTGAATGAAACAATTTTGTTTTGATCACATCTATTTTTAATGGCACATACTAATGTGGAGGTTATTATCAGTAGACTGTGAATGTTTTTGGAGGTCTTCCTTCAATTTTAACTGATAACAGCCTGGACTGCGTTTGTGACAGCTGATTAATTTAATTTAATTAATTATGTAATGGAAGCATGCAAGCCTCAAGATTGTCATGCTGCATTCTTGTACTCTAAGTGCCTTGAAATTTCTCTTATGCTGAAATGTCGGCCCATTCCTTAGAAAGCCTGACATCTCAGTGGGTTATATAATCAAAGCGATGTCAGGCAAAGCTTTAGGCATTTATTGATGTCAACATCATATACATGATTACTGAAATTATAGAGGACTGACAGTATTTGTGTAAAGCTCTTTGGGTACATTTACACCAAAGTATAGCAAAGATACTTATACATTTGGGAGATACAATTCTGACAGAATTGGTAAAATTTGAAAAGCAACTATTATTATTTTCTCTTGATTGTATTTGTATGTACAAAAAGAGAAACCTGGCTTTCCTACAGTGGATTCATTCCATCACAGAGGCTCGACAGCACACATGCTTACCTATTCAGGTTTATAAGTTATTCATAGTATTTTTCTAATAAATAAAGAACTATCTACTAATTTCACATTAAATCACTGAGGAACCAGTAAACTTCCACAGAGGAAGGGTGCTCAGAGTTATGCTTATATAAGGGGAACATCAGCATTTGTAAACAGCCAACAGCTAATGAACTATATCAATACATTCAACTATCCAACTACCTTGAACTACTATCATGTTGTTGCCACAAATTTTATACAGAAGCCACATGTTTAAATCTACTTTGGACCATTTTAAATGAATAAATCTTCATTAAGCCCCCTATATTGGACAACTACCAAGATAAACAACTACTACTACTAAATAAATGCTCAACAAATACTCAGAATCGCAGTAATCAACTTTCACCCTTCAGAGAAATCACAAAAATGGTAAAAAATAAAACAATAAACTCACTATTTGAAATGATGAGTCTTCAAAACAGAACATTGGATTATCACAACTCCATTCCAACGTCATTTTCTCAAAAAGGGTCTTCGTTAACTTTGGTTTCTCATTGATACCTCGAATTTTCCTCACTTCCATTGGGTCATGCTGGGGATATTTGTGAGTAACTGTACCAGACAGGGAAACACAAGCCACTCGGCACGCCATCAATAAATGATGCCTGCACCGCCACGTACCTAAGAATGATAGCACACTAGTGAGGCAGCGCACGCTGCAGAATTCATGAAGTGTACTAAGAGTGCACATTATTCATGTTTAAAGCCAGCTTGGAATATATGGGGTGGCACAGTTGCTCAGTGGGTAGCACTGTTGCCTCACAGCAAGAAGGTCCAAAGTTTGAGTCCTGGCTTAACCAGGCCTTTCTGTGTGGAGTTTGCATGTTCTCCCCATGTTCACGTGGGTTTCCTCCATGTGCTCCAGATTCCCCCATGCAGGTTAAGTGAACTGGAGACTCAAAATTGCCCCATAGGTGTGAGTCCCTCCAGCCACTGGGGGTTGCATCAGGAAGGGCATCCAGCATAAAACCTGTGCAAAGTCAAATATGTGGATCATGGATGGTCCACTGTGGCAACCCCTAACAGAAGCGGCCAAAAAAAGAAAGCCAGATTGGAATATTCTTGTACCTAAAAACAGCAAATAGATTTTTAAAATAAGCTACACAAGAAATGACCAAAAGAAGAACTTGTAATGTTTCTTAGGCACAATGCAGACTGGAGTTTAGCTGTTTTTACTGTTGAATTTCAAGCAAAATATTGTGATTTATATCATTACCGAGGGCTGAACAATTAATCAATAAATAATCAAGATGACAATTACAGCTGGCACAATGAACTAATCATGAAAAGTGTCAATTACTGTATCACATTCCATTTAGGTCTACTCCCATTATGTCATAATTTCTATTAACAACATGTTTTTTTGATTTACTGGTGTATAAAACAGCTATAAAGTAATTCATGAACAGTTCTTAGCTTTTTTGTTTTTGTTTTGGATGTGTAGTCTACATAATGTTTATGCAGTGCAGTTGATCCACCCAAAATAAGTATTTTAATGTAAAATCAAAATGAATTGCAATTACAATATCAAATGAAATAATTGTCAATTCTGATTTTTGTCATAATCATGCATTACCATTACCATAATATAAAATTGCTCGCTCCATGATATAACTGAATATCTTGTAAATGTTTATCTTAAAAATGCTCCTTAACATTTTTTGCAATTCTACTCCATTGAAGTCTCAAAACAATAATGGTCAAGCGAACACACTTCATTTGGTAACACTTCTTTAAAATGCAAACCGTTCATATAATCTATGCACTGCACCATAACATGCTGGGATCTGTTGCCATGGTATTTCAAATCAACTGAGTTTAATTGAGAGGGCGATTGACAAACAAATATCTTGAATTAATTAGTATCCAGAAATCTATTTTGTAATGTCAGTTAGTGTGGCTCACACAGGGGAACTGTGCTGTGAATACCACTTAATTAATTCTCTGGACTCTAGGTACACAGCAGTGTTGTGGAAACTACTTTGAGCTACTTATAATTTAAAATTGTTCAACTACAGTCAAACTACCATTTTGAAAATGTAAAAGCATAACTGTTAGTTTATATAATTTTATTTTATTTATTTATTTATTTATTTTTTACAATCAGAGCAGTATTAGTCTGAAACAAAGACAATGAGGATCTCAATTAGGGTTAACAGTGAACAGATACATTTACCCTAAATGCAACTAATAATAATATTTAGCTACACAAAAGAAGTTAAATATCACCCAGAGACTTCTGAACAGGGACTTTTTTTTAAACCTTTCAAAAGGAACAAATTCACTCAAATGAACCAGACTCGCTAACCCTTCATAAGAAAGAGTAAAGGACATTCTAAGATAATGTTTGAGTATCAACTCAGATCGCTCAGCTGTTAAGCTGTGTGTGCAATACAATTTAACAAAAATGTCAATCTAGCATTTTTGTCACACTACACCACTACTTAATAGACAAAGTAATTTGTTACGGGAAAAGCTACATTATTTTGAAAACAGAAAAGTAGTTTGTTACTGGAAAAACAACATTATTTTGAAAACCGTGGAGGTACATTGTTACTGGAATAACTACATAATTTCTAAAATAGCGAAAGTAGTTTGTAACTGGAAAAGCTACACTATTTTGAAAATAGCGGAAGAAGTTTGTTACTTGAAAAGCGATATTATTTCGAAAATAGCAGAAAGTAGTTTGTTACTTGAAAAGCAATATTATTTTGAAAATAGCGGAAAGTAGTTTGTTATTGGAAAAGCTACACTATTTTGAAAATAGCAGAAAGTAGTTTGTTACTTGAAAAGCTACACTATTTTGAAAATAGCGGAAAGTAGTTTGTTATTGGAAAAGCTACACTATTTCGAAAATAGCGGAAAGTAGTTTGTTACTTGAAAAGCGATATTATTTCAAAAATAGCGGAAAGTAGTTTGTTACTTGAAAAGCTACACTATTTTGAAAATAGCGGAAAGTAGTTTGTTATTGGAAAAGCTACACTATTTCGAAAATAGCAGAAAGTAGTTTGTTACTTGAAAAGCTATATTATTTCGAAAATAGTGGAAAGTAGTTTGTTACGTGAAAAGCTACACTATTTCGAAAATAGCGGAAGTAGTTTGTTATTGAGAAAGCTACACTATTTTGAAAATAGCGGAAAGTAGTTTGTTACTTGAAAAGCTACACTATTTCAAAAATAGCAGAAAGTAGTTTGTTACTTGAAAAGCTATATTATTTCGAAAATAGTGGAAAGTAGTTTGTTACGTGAAAAGCTACACTATTTCGAAAATAGCAGAAAGTAGTTTGTTACTTGAAAAGCTACACTATTTCAAAAATAGCAGAAAGTAGTTTGTTACTTGAAAAGCTATATTATTTCGAAAATAGTGGAAAGTAGTTTGTTACGTGAAAAGCTACACTATTTTGAAAATAGCAGAAAGTAGTTTGTTACTTGAAAAGCTATATTATTTCGAAAATAGCGGAAGTAGTTTGTTATTGAGAAAGCCACACTATTTAGAAAATAGCAGAAAGTAGTTTATTACTTGAAAAGCTACACTATTTCAAAAATAGCAGAAAGTAGTTTGTTACTTGAAAAGCGATATTATTTTGAAAATAGCGGAAGTAGTTTGTTATTGAGAAAGCTACACTATTTAGAAAATAGCAGAAAGTAGTTTATTACTTGAAAAGCTACACTATTTCAAAAATAGCGGAAAGTAGTCTGACTCTTGAAAAGCAATATTATTTTGAAAATAGCGGAAGTAGTTTGTTATTGAGAAAGCTACACTATTTCGAAAAGAGCGGAAAGTAGTTTGTTACTTGAAAAGCGATATTATTTCGAAAATAGCGGAAAGTAGTTTGTTACTTGAAAAGATATATTATTTCGGAAATAGCGGAAAGTAGTTTGTCACTGGAAAACGTGATCGACAACGTCGACAATAAAAAATTGTCTACCAAATTGTTTGTTGTCGAACAGTCGTTTGATCTCATTTAACATAACATGAGATCACATTAAACTCTAATGATAACACGTGAGAGCAGCACTGCAGTCCATGACACAGATTACACAGATCACAGTCCAGATGCACTCTAAACTTTCCAAACAGCTTCAGCTGATGTAGATCACAAAATATGAGGGAATTAATATACAAAAATACAAAATAATACAGAAGCACTCTCGTTGTGGAATAAGTGGAGCCGGCGCTCTTAAAAGGAAACACCCCGGCGTTACATCTTTAATGCGGTTATATTTAATGCGTTACATCTTTAATGCGGTTATATTTAATGCGTTACATCTTTAATGCGGTTATATTTAATGCGTTACATCTTTAATGCAGTTATATTTAATGCGTTACATCTTTAATACGGTTATATTTAATGCGTTACATCTTTAATGCGGTTATATTCAATGCGTTACATCTTTAATGCAGTTATATTTAATGCATTATAGCTCTATTAAAGTTTAAATAATACAGAAGCAGATCATGTAAATAACTACAAACTCTGAAACGGTCATTTCTCTGTGCAGTTCAGCGCCTCTTCTATGAGTTGCGTGAATGTCCCGATCTAAGGTGGAGAGATTGAAACTGCACCGGCTGATGCACACTCTCTCACGGGACGCTCATCCCTCGACCGCACACGCTTAATGCAGCTAGATTATAACGTGATGACTCGTGACTTATTGAATCATAATATATGTGTCACTGTGTGTTTCTTATCCTGAAGAAAATTGGCAATACGCAGCTTTATTAATAAGAGAGAGTTTGTTTTTTTGTAAGTTAAAGATGGACTGAAGTGAACAGAAAGGTGAGAGAGGGTAGTCTTCACCCCATTATACACGACAACAAAATACGCTTTTGATTTGTTTTTGTTTTGGCTTGTTTTCCAATATAAATATCTAAAACTCCTTTAAAACAACATACATTTACCTTAGCAGCTATACTGCAGAAGAAATTTGTTTTATCTGAGAATGATTAAAAATACAAATATTTTAAAATATCTAAAAATCCTTTAAAAAAGATGCATTCACCTGAGAAGCAGCATATAAGATATTTAGACTTACTTTTAGAGAATAGATCTTGAATATAAGTATATTTTGTCTTTACTGCACTTGCAGAAGTATAAAGTGAATAAATACGCATATATACAAAATACACTTATATTTAAGATACATTCTCTTAAAGCAAGTCTAAATATCTTATATGTTGCTTCTCAAGTAAATGTATCTTGTTTTAAGGATTTTTAGACAATTTTAAATGGAAAGACAAAAACACTTGATAATAATAGGATTTTTTGCAGTGAAATATTTACTAAATTAAACTTAAGTATTTTTTCCTTTAATTCAGTGAATGTCATTTAGAGGTATTTTAAAAGATGATTTTGTCCTCTTTATAGTTAGTAAACATGTTTAATACAACCTTTCAACTCAGCGCACAAGCTGAATAATTGGTTAAGAGCTAATGATTATTCGTTGCAATAATCGCCGAATAGTCGAATAAGCGTTCTAATAATCGTTAGATTAATCGATTATCAAAATAATCATTAGTTGCAGCCCTACTGGAACAGCTACGATATTCAGAGAATAGCAGAAATAGTCTGATAGTGGAAAAGCTACACTGTTTTGAAAACAGCGGAAGTAGTTTGTTACAGGAAAAGCTAAGATTTTTCGAGAATAGCGGAAGTCGTTTTTTTTTACTGGAAAAGCTACATTATTTCAAAAATAGCAGAGCTAATGTCACTGCACTGTAAAATATAGTTAAATTAGCAGCATTGCTCATTTTATTTGGTTACTCCCCAGCACTGGTATGTAGATATTGGTAAATTTCTACATATAGTTAATGTACCGCAATATACACATATGTGTGTTGAAATCTACAAAACACCACAAATTAGTTTTTTAAAGATTCAGACTTTTAAAGGAATGTTCCGGATTCAATCCATGTTAAGCTCAAATGACCCAAGATTAATCAATCATCAACCCAATGTTAATTATCACAAGAAACAATTGACTCATCCCTTGTTTATTTAAAAAACAAGCAAAAATCGAGGTTACTGTGAGACACTTACAATGGAAGTGAATGGAGCCAGTCCATAAACATTCAAATGCACACCGTTTTAAAAGTATAGCCACAAGACGTAAACAATATACATGTTAACATGAACTTGTTATTATGAATATCCATCTGTACAAATCACAAATGCTTTTGAGTGGTCTTGAAAACACTTCCCCTCTACGCTCATAGGCGGTGACCATTTGGTGGTCAACTGTAAAACGTTTTCCCCTTGACAATAACTCCATTATAGTAATGATTAATGTTTAACATCTTGGACTATGACTCCCTGTAATTACTTAATGCTTTTTGTTTGTTCAGTAAAGTGATCACACAGTTGTAACATTCCAGCACATGAATCTGATAGCTCGTATGTGCAAGTCATCAATAATTCAGTCGCTCCTGAGAGCTGAGACAAACTCATCGTGTTCTCTGGCACCGACCATCTCGAGTCAAGTTTCCATTCCATTGGCAACTTCAAAGGATCCGCCCTATCTGAATAGTCCATTCAGAACGTTGAAGGACACAAAACAACTAAAATGGAACTTAATAAGTGACCATTTTAGAACATTCTACATACAGTGAGGGCTTTGCCAAAATAATACATTTTCAGATTAATCGTGATCTTTGTTTGAATGTTCCTGATATTGATTCTTATAGTACAAGAATAATCTTTTAGGGGCCGTTTACACGACAACGTTTTCAACTAAAAACAGAAAACTTTTAATGCGTTTTGTCTGTTCGTTTACACGACAATGGCGTTTTGGGGCCTGAAAACGCAAACTTTTGAAAACAAGTTTCAAAGTGCAAGTTTTTGAAAACGATGCCGTTATCGTCTTTGTGTAAACATACAAAACCGCGAATTTGTGAAAACGATGACATCATGCACACGCATATTACGTGTTCAGTCTATAAGCATGCGCGCGAGTACTTTAAAACAACGTGCGAGACATTCAAAACTACAATGCCGGACTACAGGACTGTGCTCAAGACGTTCGTCCAGACAAAATTGCTTGATGCTTTCGCCATCTTCATTGTTTGTATTCACCGCTCTGTGGAAGAATGCTTATGTGCGCAGGCGCGTAGTGTTTCTTTACAAAGTGACATCGCCAACTACTGGCCTGGCATGCATAATACAGCGTTTTTAGTTGTTTTAGTTGTTTTCATTTTGACAATTCTGTAGTCTGTACGCGAAACTTTTCAAAAACGCAAAGGAAAAACGTCTTCCTTTTTAATACATTGTTGTCGTGTAAACGTACCCTTACTCTACACCAGGGCTGCTGATTACCTGATAACGATCAATCACTCAATCGCAAGACAGCCATTGGTTGATCTCGTTAAGAGAATCACTTTTCATTCCTCATTTTGGTAATCACGCGCTGTGAGCTCTGAGAGCGCTTGCTAAGTTCAGGATATGCACGCTTAAACTATTAAATCCACCTCAAAATTCTGTTAAAAAATGCCCGTCTTGGTGAGGTATTAATGTAAACACACTCAATTACATTTAAAGTGAATAAAAATAAAAAATGTGAATAAAAGCATGAGAAAAACACACTGCTCTTGGCTGGATAACTTATAGTAGCAGATTTCAAACGTTTTAATGTATTATCATCATTATACAGTGAAGACCAGTAATTTAAGTAGTTTTTATGTTACATGCCATTACTTTTGTACATTTCTGAATGTTTACTTGAATACTTTATACTTAACATGTATCTTTGTTTAGTGTGTGTTTTTTTTTTTCTTTTTCTATTGCTTGTCATTTGTTTCTTTGGTCTCATTCTGAGTATTTTTGTCATGTTTTCCAGTGAAACTATTTAACTCTAAGTTCTGAGGGCATTTTTAAAGATTTCCTGTTTCAGTGGCATACCCAAAATTAAAGGCTTAAAACTCGACAAAAAACCCCAAAAAACAAGGAGGGTCAAGTGTTTGGTATCATTGTAAAGAAAACGTTTCAAATGTTTTAATAATATAGATTATGATACATTATGAGACTCTCAGCCAAACAACTCACAAAACAAATTGAGGCAAAAAATTGTTTTATTATTATTATTTTTATTTGACATTATATATCGCTAGGTGTAAAATAAGGCTCTGAAAAGCTTTGTTTTATTCCCAATCATGTCACCTGTATCTGAGAAAAAGTTTGTGTTGATACGACAAAGCAATCAAAAGTTATAGCATTACAAAAATAATTTAGCATAGTGTCCAAAAGCCTCTCCAAACAAATAAAACATAATAATTGTACATAAGAACTAATTACACATGCAAACACAACAATGACTAAAGGTTTGTATAGCATGCAGACATGATTTTAGTAATGAGATTTCACAGAATGAGTTTCATTCTGTGTCATTTGAGTCATCATTGAGTCTGTGTCATGTATTTGGCGCCATCTCCTGGTGGTCATATGTAACATTGTGCTTCATGTGGATTATCTAATGATCTATACATCTGATTACCTTGTGTGTGGGTTCGTTTGAAAGATAATCACCTCCTCTAAGTAATGGTAAGTGATGTGTTATGTTCCATTTATATTTCGTGAAGTTATAAGCAAAAACATGGCATACAAGCAACACCAACATAATTGTCAAAGACATATACTTAGCTATTACTCGCTATATTTTTGTCTGTGAGTAAAACAAATAGGCTGGTTGTATTCTACTCTTTGACAGCTTTCCAACAACATATGACACATGACTATTTGATCAGTCTGATGTTTTTACTGATTGCAATAATATGTACAGTGCAACTTTTTTATAAATGATCTAAATGGAACACTTCTGATTTGTCTGCAGATTTCAAAGCACTTGTTCAGTTTTGTTCATAATGTCTACATGCATTGGAAAGTAGAGCTTCTAAACTTTCAAACAATTCCTATTTTTTGTTGGTCAAGACTGTAGTTGTTAATATTTTGACGACATTTACTTTCTCGCGGGCCCATCCGAGCTTAAAGGGTTAAACATTCTTTAAAAACAAGATAAATTTACTTAAAAAACAAAATGTCAAAAACAAGACTGCTTTGAGTATTTATTTATTTTTTCTTCTTCTTTTAGGAATGTTTTGCTATTTGGCCAGAAAATAAGAAAAAAACACTCAGCAAGAAAAAATAAAATATTTGTAGTGTGACTGTTTACTTTAATAATCACACTGCAAATTTTTTTGAATATTTTTGTTTTGTTTTCCAGTAAAAATAAGTTCACATTCTCAAACAAGATACATTTACTAGAGAAGCAAAATGTCAAAATATTTTGTCTTATTTTCAGCTAAATCTAACAAAATGTAGCAACGTTTGGGCTTAAAACAAGAAAAAAAAAAATCACTAAATCACTAAGAAAAACAAGTAGATTTTTCGTACCCCTTTGGTGTAGTTTCTTTCTTGTCATAAGCATAAACCCCACCAAATTTTGTTAGATTTTTCTGACAAGAAGACTTAATATCTTAAGCCATTTCTGCTTCTCATGTAATGTTTTGATATTTTTGTCAGAAAATAAGAAAAATAAGAAAATACTTGTTTGCAGTGTGACTGATTACTTGTCTTAAATAATTACTTGAGAACTTACGTAAATTAGTATTTTCTTGCATGCATTTTCATTGCTTCTCAATTTAAGAGGAAATTATGTTTGGATTGTTGCATAAGTTGGAAAATTCAAAGCAATAAGCTTGAAGTAACTCAATTGTAAACCACTGGTAAACTTTGACAAAGCCCCAGAATACACTAGAATGTAAGTGAGATGATGTAATCGGTGCACAGATGTGAAATCACAGCTCCAACTGCAGGAAAATGGACGAGTGACTGGGGAAATGAGTTTGTCTTGATCCTGCAAATGGGTTATTTGCAGGTAATATGCAGCTTTGCTTCAAGAACACTCAGAAGATTCACAGTTGTGTCTAGAGACTACCGTACTGTACTTCACTGTTAATGAATCACTGAATCATGAGAGACTACAGCATGATGATCTGAGCTCAGCTGAACTCATGGATAAAAACAGATTAAACATGATAAATAAACAAATAGTAAAATTAAAGAGAAATATATCATTTATAAAATTAAAATGACTACATGACAGCTTTGTGCAGGGCAACGCTCCATACTTAACCAGGTTTAATTAGATTGTTCCATTTTTTTATCAATACTTTGGAATTTAATTAAATATAAGTAGAGCTGGAAACTGAATATTATCCATTTTTGAAAAAATACCAGAACTGTGTGATTTTCATGACTTTTGATTCCGTTAACAATTCTTTAACACGGTTCTTCTGACGATGGGGACAAAACACTGAACTAAAATGAGATGGTACTTTTGAATCTACAGCATGTAGTGTAGTCCGATTCCTGAACGAATGACTCTTATGAGCCAGTTCTTTTGAATCTACAGCCCGAAACACACAATGTGACCAGTGTACTCTGATTCCTGAACAAATGACTCTCATGAACTGGTTCTTATGAATCTACAGCGTGAAACACACAGAGTGACCAGTGTAGTCTGACTCTTGAACGAATGACTCTTATGAGCCAGTTCTTTTGAATCTACAGCCTGAAACACACAATGTGACCAGTGAAGTCTGATTCCCGAACGAATGACTCTTATGAGCCGGTTCTTTTAAATCTATAGCACGACACACATCACACATCCTGCGTAATCTGATTCCCGAATGAATGACTCTTGTGAGGCGGTTCTTTTGAATCTATAGCGTGACACACCGCATGTCCTGCGTAGTCTGATTCCCGAACAAATGACTCTTGTGAGCCGGTTCTTTTGAATCTATAGCGCGACACACACCGCATGTCCTGCTTAATCTGATTCCCAAATGAATGACTCTTGTGAGGCGGTTCTTTTGAATCTATAGCACGACACACACCGCATGTCCTGCGTAGTCTGATTCCCGAACAAATGACTCTTGTGAGCCGGTTCTTTTGAATCTATAGCGCGACACACACTGCACGTCCTGCGTAATCTGATTCCCAAATGAATGACTCTTGTGAGGCGGTTCTTTTGAATCTATAGCACGACACACACTGCACGTCCTGCGTAATCTGATTCCCAAATGAATGACTCTTGTGAGGCGGTTCTTTTGAATCTATAGCGCGACACACACTGCACGTCCTGCGTAATCTGATTCCCAAATGAATGACTCTTGTGAGGCGGTTTTTTTGAATCTATAGCGTGACACACCACATGTCCTGCGTAGTCTGATTCCCGAACAAATGACTCTTGTGAGCCGGTTCTTTTGAATCTATAGCACGACACACACCGCACGTCCTGCGTAATCTGATTCCCAAACAAATGACTCTTGTGAGCCGGTTCTTTTGAATCTATAGCGCGACACACACCGCACGTCCTGCGTAATCTGATTCCCAAATGAATGACTCTTGTGAGGCGGTTCTTTTGAATCTATAGCACGACACACACCGCACGTCCTGCATAGTCTGATTCCCGAACAAATGACTCTTGTGAGCCGGTTCTTTTGAATCTATAGCGCGACACACACTGCACGTCCTGCGTAATCTGATTCCCAAATGAATGACTCTTGTGAGGCGGTTCTTTTGAATCTATAGCACGACACACACCGCACGTCCTGCGTAGTCTGATTCCCGAACAAATGACTCTTGTGAGCCGGTTCTTTTGAATCTACAGCACGAGACACACCGCACGTCCTGTGTAATCCGAATCTCGAATGAATGACTCTTGTGAGGCGGTTCTTTTGAATCTACAGCACGAGACACACCGCACGTCCTGTGTAATCCGAATCTCGAATGAATGACTCTTGTGAGCCGGTTCTTTTGAATCTACATTAAAAATTGCATTTATTTCCAAGTCCTTCCTAAAGAATAGGAATCATTCAAGAGTCAGAGGAATCGGAATCGAAAATAGGAATCATTAAATTCCTTATGATTCCGAAGTACATTTCAAATAAAATCTTTCTGCATGGATGTTTTCTTAAAATATCAACTATGTAAGCAGCTCACTAGAGTTTGGAACAGAGCCATATTATAAACAAACTGAGGTGGCAATTAAATAGAAAAGAAAACAAAAATGTAAAGTTATGTTAGTCTCGATATCTAACTATAACAGTTGCATTTCAATCAGCTAAACTTTTAAGTGTCTTAAATGTAATAATGCCATCATGCAAGCGCCACACACTCCTGGTGTCTACACGGAGTTACATTCTCTTCCTCTAAATGACAGACACTGACACTGATGATGTCACACAGGCCGTCATTAAAGCACTAGAGGAAAACAGAGGCATGTTCCTTGTTCCTAAGAGTCTCAGCTGCGAGTGATTCCACAATGTTATTTGTGAACCACTGAGAGCTTCATCAAACTCAAACCGTGCAGCTGGGGATCTCCAGTGCTTACAGTTAATGAAAGACCACTATGTATAATCACATACAGCAGCAGTCTCATCAATGCTGTTTAACACAGATAATAAGCACAACATTTATCCCACAATATGCGACAATAACTAATGTCCTGTGAGCACACTGTATCAAGCGTTTTCCATAAGAGGCAACATGAATAGATACTTCCGATTCTAAATTTTGAATGCAATTTCCATGGAAATAAATAATGCATACTGTTAACTATTTACAGTTAGGCTTACGAACTATATAAGTTGTCTAAACAGTTTGTTTATTCTGATTATTAATTATGAATGTCACTATTGATTGATCATTAGTGTCTTTTATCATATTGCTGTTGATACCATTGTATATAAGCAATAAGCCACTCAAAAGGCCTTGTGTTATAGTTATTTTACAGTGGTTCATGCACAGTGAGATATTAATATCTGAATGCTTCACACTCAATTTTCTTGAAGAAAATAAATTCTAAACACGAACGTTTGAGTCAGAAATATTCTGAACATGCATTACTCTCTCTCTAGTACACCCTGTATATTCTTGTGTAAACAATGAGTGCATACAGTATAAACCCTTTAAGCTCATGTGGAATCGCAATATGCATCCCGTATTAACGTCATTAAATCAAAGCTATCCAGACGAACACACTTGTCCCGGTCTCATTTCACCCCAAAATCAAAGGACAGAAAATAAGAAAATTATATGTTGCATAAAGGAAATAAAGTCTATCTTAAGATTTTTTTTTGCACTGTGACAGTATTTTCATAACAATTACGTACATTTTCCAACTCCAAGTTCTAATTACTGTAATGCATCTGAATGTTTTAGTTTCAAGTTTGCTTGTTTTTTGTAATTCTCAATTATAAAATCTCATTAAAGTAATGCAATGTTTATTTTTCATTTAAATCAGCATAAATAGTACAACAAACACTACCATAATGTATCAATATTTATTTTTATAATATATAATTTTATTTTCACATTACAGTAATAAAAATAGATTTTTTTAGAATTGCTCCTTATGAATTTTCCCTTTGAATCAGGACTTTTCAGACAAATGACTCTGAGCTGGTATTTTATATGATTCACTCCAAACGATTATTGTTTTAAATCAGGATTCGTCTGACAAATGACTCTTATGAGCTGGTTCTTTTAAAGAATCGCTCTAAATGACTCACTAACTTACGAGGTATTGTTTTAAATCAGGATTTGTCTGACAAATAACTCTTATGAGCTGGTTCTTTTAAAGAATCGCTCCAAATGACTCTTAAACTTACGAATTATTGCTTTAAATCAGGATTTGGCGGACAAATGATTCTTATGAGTCAGTTCTTTTAATGAATCGCTCTAAATGACTCACTAGCTTACAAATTATCGCTTTGAATCCAATTTGTTGAACTACTTACTTTTTTGACCTGGTTATTCTATTGAATCGTTGGACAAAGTACTCTTTTGAGCTGGTTATTTTAATAAATCGCTCCAAATGACTCACTTATTTATTAGTTTTTGCTTTGAATCAGGATTTTTCAGACAAATGACTCTGAGCTGGTATTTTATATGATTCACGTCAAACAACTCATTAACTCACTAGTTATCACTTTAAAACAGGATTCGGCTGTAAAATGACTCTTATGACACGGTTCTTTTAATGAATTGCTCCAAATGACTCACTAACTTATGAGTTATTGCTTTGAATCAGGATTCGTTGGACAAATTATTCTTATGACCAGTTTTTTTTTTATTTTTCTCTCCTTTTCTCCCCAATTTGGAATGCCCAATTCCCAAAGCACTCTAAGTCCTTGTGGTGGCATAGTGACTCGCCTCAATGGCCACGTGGCTTGATGAGCGTGTTACCGCGGAGACATAGCACATGTGGAGGCTCACGCTATTCTCCGCGGCATCCACACACAACACACCACGCGCCCCACCGAGAGCGAGAACCACATTATAGCGACCACGAGGAGGTTACCCCATGTGACTCTACCCTCCCTAGCAACCGGGCCAATTTGGTTGCTTAGAAGACCACTCAGCACGCCCTGGGATTCAAACTCGTGACTCCAGGGGTGATAGTCAGCATCAATACTTGCTGAGCTACCCAGGACCCCGTGTTTATGCTGTCTTAATGATAAATGCATTAAACATTTTAAATTAATCGCATGTGTTAACGCATTAATTCTAACAGCTCTAATTATAGATCTGCACGGCAAATTCATAATGAAGGAGGAACGCACACACAGAGTGCCCCGAGAACTGTCTGAAGTGCTGTCGCTCCCAAACATGAGACAAAGTTCGTCAAGAGTGTTTTGTCTGTGTGCTCTAAACCGCGAGTATTTTATTAATAAAAGAGTCACAGTGCCTACAATTTCTCCTGAAGTGACGATGTTGTTCTTTTAAACACATGGGGTGAAAAACGCTGATTTATTCGCACTAGGGTTGCACGGTATACCGGTACTAATGAAATATCACGATACCAAAACTTTTTATAAGTATGATATCATCTTGTTGCTAATTTTGGTACCATATTACTGTGTGGTGCTATTAGCAAAATTTTAAGGGATGTGGTATTTTTGAGAAGAAATCAATGAGAATTTGACAAGTAACCAAAGTAAATGCTTGAAATGGCCAAGTGTTATCATTAAACAGTGGAAGGATGTCATTTAATTAAATAATATGCAGTCTACACGCGATGCACGCTTCAGAATGAACGACAGGTGCTGCTGTGTCATACTTCACACAAACAGATCACACGTGATGACCATAATGTGGTGTGTTTAGTGTATGAGCGGCTGTAAACACTCACAAGAACTCCTCCAGTGCTGCTCTGGGATCTCAGCTCGTGCATATTTCGGCATATCATTTAAAATGCTGACATTATTAAAAACTACCAAACATGTGGGGTCTGGGTAGCTCAGCAAGTAAAGACGTTGACTACCATGCCTGGAGCTGCGAGTTCGAATCCAGGGCAAGCTGAGTGACTCCAGCCAGGTCTCCTAAGCAACAAAATTGTCCCGGTTGCAAGGGAGAGTAGAGTCATATGGGGAAACCTCCTTGTGGTTACTATAATGTGGTTCTCGCTCTCGGTGGGGCACGTGGTGATTTGTGCCTGGATGCCGCGGTGAATGACGTGAAGCCACCACACAAGCTACATCTCCACGGTAACGCGCTCAACAAGCCACGTCATGAGATGCACGGACTGACGGTCTCAGTTGCAGTGGCAACTGAGATTCATCCTCCACCACCCAGATTGAGGCGAGTCACTACGCCACCACAAGGACTTAAGAGTGCATTGGGAATTGGGCATTCCAAATTGGGGAGAAAAATGGAGAAAAAAAAAAAACTACTACCAAACATGAGAAACACAAAGATCTATCAAAAATAAAAGCTCTGTTTTAACTGGATGCGTGTAATTGAAGACATTACGACAGACATTTTTTACTATTGTGTATAAAAATATAATATTCAAAAGGAATAGCAATAATACTATTAATAACAATCATTTAATAATAAATGGTTGCATTATTATTATTAGCATTATTACAATTATTATTACACGTAAGCAATATCACAAAAACCAGTATACTGAATATCAGCACACTGTGATTCAGCCGTAGCAGTCTTGTGCCACAGGTAACGTCCTGGTTACTTTCGTAACCTCCGTTCCCTAATGGAGGGAACGATATGTTGTGTCGATGTAGTGACACTAGGGGTCACTCTTGGGAGCCCGAAACACCTCTGGTCTTTGAAAAAAGGCCAATGAAAATGCAACCACTCATTCAGGTTTTGGGCTGAGGAGCCGAGACAAGGTCCCGGCCATTTCAGCGGGTAGTCCAGCATTGTGGCAGGAGGGACACAACGTCTCATTCCCTTTATCAGGGAACGGAGGTTACGAAAGTAACCAGGACATTCCCTATCTGTCACTCACTCGATGTTGTGTCGATGTAGTGACACTAGGAGTCCCTATACGAAACGCCACAACTGGCTGAACTGTGTTACATGAACTGGCGGTGTGTGATGGGCAGACCACTGTGTGCCTCGTAGCCAGCACACCAGGCTGACACCTAACCTCCCCCAACGCTGTTATGAGTGTCGAACAGCCCTTCGGGAACAAGTCGACTGCCCAAAAGATAGAGACAGGCTAGCCCAGTCGTGGCTCTTATCCTCTCTTTTTTTTTTCTCTCCCCAAAAAGAGTGAAATTTATTAACCGAATGGGTCCACCAGGTCTACGTCAGGGGGGTGTCACTCCCAAGGGGAAGACACCACGGAGACCACACCCCGCCCAGAGAGAGGGGTGGTAATTTGAGTGGAAATACATCACATGGTCTTGTCGAGCTTTGTCGGAAGTATGTCATGTGGAGAAGTCCCATGGTAGGTCCTACCCTACGGGGGAGGAGTTTCTACAAACATGGTGACTGGGGCAGAGGGGCCTCTGCCCAAGGAAGATGCAGTTTACCAACAGGGAAACGAATTAGCGGAATATATACGTCGCATAGGGTTACATATGGGGAACCAACACATGCAGAGCACCTACCCCAATACAGGGCTTAGTTAGCACATGTACTGAGCCGGCAGCGAGTTTCTCCGCAAACTCGTCTGCCACAGGGCTCGGAGGATGTCATCCAGGGAACACAGTTTGTGAACACTACTGGGAGTCAACAGCGCACGTCTTCAACTCAGGGGAGGTGAAAGGTGCTATGCGCAAGTGATACACCCGGCCAGCTGTCCCAGACTTTCCTGCTTGTGCCTGACACTACACGGGATGAAACCGGTTCCACCCGAAGATTGTAGAACCTCGCAAAGGTGTTGGGTGTTGCCCAGCCCGCTGCTCTGCAAATGTCTGTTAGAGAGGTGCCACTGGTCAAGGCCCAGGAGGCCGCCACACTCCTGGTAGAATGGGCTCATAGCCCTGCCAGGGGCGGCACGTCCTAAGCGTGATATGCCATTGCTATGGCGTCAATGACCCAGTGGGTGATCCTCTGCTTGGAGACAGCGCTTCCTTTCCACTGTCCACCAAAGCAGACAAAGAGCTGCTAAGAGACTCTAAAGCTCTGTGTGCGATCCAAATAGATGTGTAAAGCGTGCACCGGACAAAGCAACATCAGGGCTGGGTCTGCCTCCTCCAGTGCTAGCCGCGCTGGCCTCATACCCATAGGTAGAAGGACCGAGGCGGGGAGCCGCTGGGGTGGCTTGCTTTCTTACGAAGGCAAGCCATGACCGCAATGTTGCCATGATCATGTTCTCGCAATGAGTACATGATCCATCCACGAACGCTGTCTCCGCGTGGGTAGCGCCCAGGCACAAAAGACAGCAATCGTGACCGTCAGAAGGCGAGAGATAACGACCGCAACCAGCAATAACACACAAACGGAAGGGCATCTTTAAAAAGACGTTCCGTGTGTGCCGCTCTTTTAGAGAAATATACTCTTTTAGAATATACTCTTTTATTTCAGCCGAAGCTGAACGAGGCGTTCTCTGCAGTGCACCAGGGCAGAGGGGGAGAAGCCGCTGAAATGCGCCGTCAGATCCAGCAGAGGTAAATGAACAGCCGTGAGAATTCAGCTCAGTGAGCATTGACCGTTCGGCTTCGAAGAGAAAATCTGAATGAGTGGTTGCATACCAGCTCCGTTTATACCCGTATGTTCGGGGGAGTGGTATGCAAATACCACTCGCCAATTTTCATTGGCCTTTTTTCAAAGACCAGAGGTGTCTCGGGCTCCCAAGAGTGACCCCTAGTGTCACTACATCGACACAACTTTGAGTGAGTGACAGATAGGGAATCAGAATTTTTTCATTAAAGTTTTCATTTATACTGTGAAGCTCTGTTGTGAAGCATTTTAGCTGACCAAAAAAAAACTATTTTTTGTTGCAAATGAATTATTATATTTTATTTGATTCAATCTTTATGTATTAATTTTGTTAAACACTGTTTTTGATGATAACATTTAATTAAAACATAAAACATGGATGAAGAAATGCAGAATTTGCAACAGCGAGATTTTATGAAGTTCTTTTAATCAAATCATCTTCTGTGTGATTTCATCAGTAATCTGAGGCTATTTATTTGTTGCCAAAATATCAATTTAGTATCGATACCGAGGTACCAGGGCTGGTGTCATTCCAAAGGCAAAATTTGGGTACCGGAGCAACCCTAATTCGCACATACTAAATTTACAACTTGGATGGAAACATAACTAATGTGAAAGTGTATTTTTAACAATTAACAGCAAAACATTAATCGTGTTGGTCAAGATTGCATCTTTTAATCTCGGCACTATTCTCAGCACTACTTCAGAGCAGTGCTCTACAGCAGCTACTACAGCATGAATTAAAGATGATGCTTTCATAACTCTCCAAAGTGCTTCTTTTCATACACTGTCTCAAAAACAAGATGAAGCACTCTTTAACCTTATCTTCAGAATGTCCATTTATTCAAAGTCTCTGAAAAAGCTCACGGTCATCCCTGTGGTTGAAGCTTTTTACATTGTATTGTTGTCAACTGAAGCACTTAACCTATGGTGATATTTAGTCAACAGTTTAGTCTTCTGTGACCAATATTTTCCATTTCTAAGGGATATTAATTTCAAAATATCAATCAGTTATGTTTTGGAATTTGATAGCTGTGGTCACCAAATTACCAATTTACAGAAGTTTCCAAAAACTACTTTAACCCCCCCAGGGGCATGTAATTAACTTCACCCAATCCAATTACAGTATGTCATTCACAATAAAGCAAATCCAAAGCTGCTACAGTTGAAATAAAGAGCTCTTTTGGCCTATTTTGGGGAATAAACAGACTGTCATTATAAACACTGGACGGTGATGATGAAGGCCCCTGAAACAAATCAGTGAGTTCCAGGAGCCAATCCTTTAGGAGGATTAGCTGGGATAAAATCACGAAAAATCAAGCAAGCCAAATAGGTTATTGAGGCTAGACTGTCACAGGGATGAAATGGGCTTAAGCCACTAATATTTTATGCAGCAGTAGGATCTGATGAAATCAAAAAGGACTATTCTCTAGAGGTCGACTGATATAGGTTTTTAATGGCAGATGGCTGAAATAACGCTGATATATCAGAATTCCCACCCTTTTTCACCAATTAATTTTCATGACTTTTCCATGACATTTCTAGGCATTTGTGATTACTGGACAGATTTTTAATAATCATTTTGATAAAGCCAGATTTGTGATCTGTTTTGACTAATTCATTAAAAACATTACTGACTCAAAAGAACAATTCACTGACATGGCTTTTGAGCAAGTTTTCCTTTTCACAGTCTCTACAACAGAGCATTATTTAGCCAAGTACATATTTTAGAGCAGAAGAAAAAAATTATATTTACTATAGAACTGTCCATGACTTTTGCTATTTTATTAGTTTTCCAGGTCTGGAAAATACAATTTTAAAGTTCTCTGACATTTCGAGGTTTTTCATGACCCTTGGGACCCTGATTTATGCAATACAAATGAATGATAGCAAATGAGATATGCACAAAATTGCTGAATTTAAAATTGAAGTGTTACATCACTCGTGTTGCCAAAAAGAAAAGCAAATTAAAGGCTGTTTTCAAACAGATTCACTCCCAACAAAAATATTCTGTCATTTTGTTTTTGGTCCTTTTGGATGGATAAAAATAAGAGATAGATAGATAGATAGATAGATAGATAGATAGATAGATAGATAGACAGATAGATAGACAACATTCAGACAGACAGACAGACAAACAGATAGATAGAAAGAAAATACAGACAGATGGACGGATGGATAAAATTAAGAGATGATGATGGATGGATGAAAAAAGAGATAATATATATATAGATGGATGGATGGATGAAAAAGAGTAGACAGATAGACAGACAGATAGATAGATAGATAAATAAGACTGATGACAGACAGGCAGACAGACAGACAGACAGATAGATAGAAAGAAAAGACAGACAGACGGACGGATGGATAAAATTAAGAGATGATGATGGATGGATGAAAAAAGAGATAATATATATATATATATATATATATATATATATATATATATATATATATATATATATATATATAGATGGATGGATGGATGGATGGATGGATGGATAAAAAAGAAATGATGGATGAAAAAGAGTTAGACAGACAGACAGACAGACAGACAGATAGATAATACAGATGGACAGACAGATAGATAGAAAATACGGACAGATGGATAAAATTAAGAGATGATGATGGATGGATGAAAAAAGAGATGATGGATGAAAAAGTTAGACAGACAGACAGACAGACAGATAGATAGATAGATAGACAGACAGATAGAAAATACGGACAGACAGACGGACAGAGAAATAGATAGTGTTGAGGTCATTTAAACTTTTTAACCAGTCCACAGATTTAATATTAGCAAACTATAGTTTTGGCAAGTCGTTTAGGACATTCACTTTGTGCATGACATGAGTAATTTTTCCAACAATTGTTTACAGACAGATTGTTTCACTTTTAATTGACTATATCACAATTCCAGTGGGTCAGAAGTTTACATACACTAAGTTAACTGTGCCTTTAAGCAGCTTGGAAAATTCCAGAAAATGATGTCAAACCTTTAGACAATTAGCCAATTAGCTTCTGATAGGAGGTGTACTGAATTGGAGGTGTACCTGTGGATGTAATTTAAGGCCTACCTTCAAACTCAGTGCCTCTTTGTTGACATCATCAGAAAATCAAAAGAAATCAGCCAAGACCTCAGAAAAACAAGTCATCCTTGGGAGCAATTTCCAAACACCTGAAGGTACCACGTTCATCTGTACAAACAATAGTACTCAAGTATAAACACCATGGGACCACGCAGCCATCATACCGCTCAGGAAGGAGATGCATTCTCCTAGAGATGAACGTGGTTTGGTGCTAAAGTGCAAATCAATCCCAGAACAACAGCAAAGGACCTTGTGAAGATGCTGGAGGAAACAGGTAGACAAGTATCTATATCCACAGTAAAACGAGTCCTATATCGACATAACCTGAAAGGCTGCTCAGCAAGGAAGAAGCCAATGCTCCAAAACCACCATAAAAAAGCCAGACTACAGTTTGCAAGTGCACATGGGGACAAAGATCTTACTTTTTGAAGAAATGTCCTCTGATCTAATGAAACAAAAATTGAACTGTTTGGCCATAATGACCATCGTTATGTTTGGAGGAAAAAGGGTGAGGCTTGCAAGCCGAAGAACAACATCACATCCGTGAAGCATGGGGGTGGCAGCATGATGTTGTGGGGGTGCTTTGCTGCAGGAGGGACTGGTGCACTTCACAAAATAGATGGTATCATGAGGGAGGAAAATAATGTGGATATATTGAAGCAACATCTCAAGACATCAGACAGGAAGTTAAAGCTCGGTCACAAATGGGTCTTACAAATGGACAATGACCCCAAGCATACCTCCAAAGTTGTGGCAAAATGGCTTAAGGACAACAAAGTCAAGGTATTGGAGTGCCCATCACAAAGTCCTGACCTCAATCTGACTGAAAATTTGTGGGCAGAACTGAAAAAGCATGTGCGAGCAAGGAGGCCTACAAACCTGACTCAGTTACACCAGTTCTGTCGGGAGGAATGGGCCAAAATTCCAGCAACTTATTGTGAGAAGCTTGTGGAAGGCTGTCCAAAACATTTGACCCAAGTTAAACAATTTAAAGGCAATGCTGCCAAATACTAACAACATGTATGTAAACTTTTGACCCACTGGGAATGTGATAAAAGAAATAAAGCTGAAATAAATCATTCTCTCTGCTTTTATTCTGACATTTCACATTCTTAAAATAAAGTAGTGATCCTAACTGACCTAAGACAGGGAATGTTTTCTACGATTAAATGTCAGGAATTGTGAAAAACTGAGTTTAAATGTATTTGGCTAAGATGTATGTAAACTTCTGACTTCAGCTGTAGGTAGGTTGGTAGATAATACAGACAGACAGACAGACAGACAGACAGATAGATAGATAGATAGATAATACAGACAGATAGATAGATAGATAGATAGATAGATAGATAGATAGGACAGACAGACAGATAGATATATAAGACAGACAGACAGACAGATAGACAGACAGACAGATAGACAGATAGGAAGGAAAGACAGACAGACAGACAGATAGACAGATAGATAGAAAATACAGACAGATAGATAGGACAGACAGACAGATAGATAGATAGGAAAGACAGACAGACAGACAGACAGATAGATAGGAAAGACTGACAGACAGACAGACAGAGAGATAGACATAGATAGATAGATAGATAGATAGATAGATAGATAGATAGATAGATAGATAGATAGATAGATAGGACAGACAGACAGATAGATAGATAGATAGATAGGAAAGACAGACAGACAGACAGATAGATAGATAGATAGATAGATAGATAGATAGATAGATAGATAGGAAAGACAGACAGACAGACAGACAGACAGGAAGGAAGGAAAGACAGACAGACAGATAGACAGATAGATAGAAAATACAGACAGACAGACAGACAGATAGATAGATAGATAGATAGATAGGTAGATAGATAGATAGATAGATAGATAGATAGGACAGACAGACAGATAGATAGGAAAGACAGACAGACAGACAGACAGATAGATAGATAGATAGATAGATAGATAGATAGATAGATA
>NC_059353.1:50417500-50437500 GCF_019703515.2 Myxocyprinus asiaticus | reverse complement strand
TGCAAATTCCTAAACAGGGGCAATTCTAGGATTTCAATCTTAGGGGGGGGGGCTCAGTCCCCAATGGCACTATTAGATTATGTATGACACTCTTTAGTGTCCCCTGATAGTGTTTTGTCTTTTTTTATTTATTTATTTTTACTGTTATTACAATAAATATCACATTTAGCTTGGTTGATCTTTAGTGGAGTGAATTAACTCAGATGATGTTTCTCTGTATGTCATTAACTCGTGAGTCTTTTGAATTCGTTTAAAAGAGAAAATCATTTCGAAAAGAGATTTTAATTTCAATAGAATAAGCCTGGTAAAATACAGGTATTTAATATTAAAGATTAGTTAGATTGGGGCCTGGGTAGCTCAGTGGTAAAGACACTGGCGACCACCCCTGGGGTTTGCTAGTTCGCTAGTTCAAATCCCAAGGCATGCTGAGTGACTCCAGCCAGGTCTCCTAAGCAACCAAATTGGCCTGGTTGCTAGGGAGGGTAGAGTCACATGGGGTAACCTCCTTGTGATCCTATAATGTGGTTCTCGCTCTTGGTGGGACATGTGGTGAGTTGAGCATGGTTGCCGCAGTGAAGCCTCCACACGCGCTATGTCTCCGTGGCAACGCACTCAACAAGGCATGTGATAAGATGCGTGGGTTGACGATCTCAGACGTGGAGGCAACTGGGATTTGTCCTCCGCCACCCAGACCAATGTGAATCACTACATGACCACGAGGACTTAGAGCATTCCAAGAATTGGGTATTCCAAATTGGGAGAAAAAGGGGAAAAAAAAAAATAAAATAAAAAACAGATTAGCTAGATTTGTTCACTTATTCGCTTAGAAACCATTTTTGCGCCAGAAGGTGGCAACAAAGTCTTGTAAGTGTTTTAAGTCATTAAACCATTGATAAAGCACAGAAACATTCATGACCGAAACAAGTCTAATTATACTTTTTTCAAATCAGCGTGTCTACTAAGAGACTTTAGCCGTGTTTAAATATCATATGCGTATTCCTTGCAAATCACAACAAAGCATATCATTTTGTGAACTGTGCATGACCATCGAGGAATATACAAAAATTACGACATAGCCTAAAAGTAATTACAAGCTTTAATTACGTCCCGATGTCATTGTAATGTCATTAGTCACGCTTTTGCTGCTGCATATTTCAGCACAAGTGTCTTAATCTATTTAATATATATATATATATATATATATATATATAATTTTATATCAGCATTATTGGGCACACACAGCAGTCATAATAGTCATTACATTAATATAAATACATAAAGTATATAATATATTTATCATTACAATTTAAGTCTAATTTAATTGTTGAATCCTAAAAGCCAAAAGAAAAAACATATATTTATTTATTTTTGTTTTTAATTAGATAATATACATTATTGTACAAAATGTATCATATTTTAATACTAAACACTTATTTTAATTCATCGATGCAATGTTTGCAAGCTGGAGACAGTAAATAAAAGAAGCTCTGTATGCTGGCGTTAATGCCGAAAATGAGTCATACCTGTCGCTTCATTCTGTACTCTGACATCTCTTATAAAACAATCTTAAAAGGAAAGTTTAGTGTAAAAATGAGAAGACTTTGGTTTGGTTTGCTGACATCGGGTTGGCTGACATGTCTTTAGGAGGCGGGGCTTGAGAGAGAGGGCATGTGCTCTAATTTGTCAGTGGATAAAATGGCTATATCGACGGTTACAGCACCTTTTATTTACTTTTCTTAGTTGAAATAATCACTTGGTCAAAGGAACCTATTAAAAAAAAAAAAAAAAACATGGCATTTATTAACCTTGGCTGTTCATAAAATAATCATATATCCTTTAAATACATCATTCTTCCATAGACAACACATCATTAACAGTCATGAATAGATGACATTTATGGTCAGTTAATTAAATAAATAAATAGATAAGCAAAAATATGGTGGATGTGGTTGGAATATGAATTTTTAAAGATGCCATTATCAATAAACTAAACTTGTTCCATCTCTGAAGGGACTGAAATAATAAACTGTACTTTTTCAACACCTCTCCTCCAATCACCTGGCTCCATTTTGGAATATAATGCCCACTTTTCACTTTCCAATCAATTCCCAGTGGATACAATCAAGTCCCACCCCACACTTGTTGAATATCCTTTTGCACTCAGAAATATGTCATTTTATGGAAATAAATGGGATGTGATTTTAATGAAGAGGGTTAGCTTGTCATTTGATTACATTTCACTAAATAATTTATTTGCTCAAAATGATCAATTAATAATATTATTTTTTTCCCCCCATTAGCTTTTTGAAGAGGAGTTTCTACTGCTGTGTCAAATTTAATTACATTTTTCCTATCAGTGCATCAGGTGGTTTGTATGCATATTTGAGATTCAGTCTACTGTCCAACAAAGCCAAAATGATGAGAAGGGCATAGCTCCAAAAAGGGGCGTTGGCTCCAAACAGCTATTAAAGATATAGGGAGCCCCTAACCTGACCCTTTCCCTAAACATAACCCTTTTCAAGTTGGCGCAACCCCCTTTTGGAGTAACCCCACCCCCTTTTGGAGTAACCCCGCCCTCTTTTGGAGATTCCGCCCCATTTGGAGGTATCTGGCCTGCAGCTATACTTACTTGAAAATGATCAAATTACAAACACTGCAACTGAGACAAAAAAAATGCGTCAAAGTATTTTGTTTGTCCATCCAAATGTTTTTTTTTTCAGAATCTGTGTATAGTTGAGCCAAACCCTTCTGTCACAGGAAAGATTATCTAAGAGACGTAATTTCAGACACAAGTCAGTTTTGACTAAATGTAGTATTAGTTACATCGTTTTTCATTTGCATGTCATTAAAGGTGTTGTAAACAATTTTAGCCGTTCTACAATTTCCACAAGCTGAGCCGTTGAATTAGCCACGTCCCCTCTTTCCAAAACACTGCACTCCAAAGATACCAAATTAGCTTTATTGAGACCGACATCATGCAGAAACGGTTGTTAAAAACAACAGCAGCAAAATAGCGCCCTCAACTGACAACTGTTATGAACAACATGACATAAAAATGGCATTAAGCCTCAATAATCCACTGAAACAGCAATACAATGAGAATGTGCAAAATGATTGACAGGCAGAAAGCGTCATTGTCTGCGGCTCGCAATCACATATTTGTTTGTTGTTTACAGAGTCCAGAGTTGTCACAGAGACTGGTGAGATATCTCACGACACTTATTTCATTAATATCTTTCAGGGAGTAAGCACATTTTTCGCATACCTTTCCATGAAAAAAATCGCAGCACCTCTAAAGTCTTGACATTTTGCCTTTTTTTGTGGCACTGAAAGTTTAGGCTTATTTCACTTGATAGATTTCATAAAGGTTGTAATGAAGACAGTGTTGGAGAAATGAGCGCCACTTTGTGTTTCTCTGGTGGAATATCAAATAGCCTCGTCAATAATCTAAATGTGAATCAGAGTGTTAGAGGGATTTAGAAATTTGTACGAAATGCTTTGAGGAAACATTATATAATAGCCCACTTTGTCACACAGCAACCATTTAATATTAAAATGCCAGTGTAGGGTTTGGAAAATGATTCAAAATGCCTTTGCAAGAGGTGAAGTATGCAAGGGAGGAAAACTGTCATTTCCACATTTGGTTTGTAGAACCTCTGATGAAAAATGTCTCTGGTTAGGTAGAAATTGGCAGAATATTGGCCTTAAGCTAAACATATTCCTTATAAACAGTACATACGTTGCATCTACCTACATGCACATATATGCAAACAAACAAATATACACATTTACAATAATATTTTTAGGTCTGTCTGTCTGTCTGTCTGTCTGTCTGTCTGTCTGTCTGTCTGTCTATCTATCTATCTATCTATCTATCTATCTATCTATCTATCTATCTATCTGTCTGTCTGTCTGTCTGTCTGTCTATCTACCTGTCTGTCTGTCTATCTACCTGTCTGTCTATCTACCTGTCTGTCTGTCTATCTACCTGTCTGTCTATCTATCTATCTATCTATCTATCTATCTATCTATCTATCTATCTATCTATCTGTCTGTCTGTCTGTCTGTCTGTCTGTCTGTCTATCTATCTATCTACATGTCTGTCTGTCTGTCTGTCTATCTATCTATCTATCTATCTATCTATCTATCTATCTGTCTGTCTATCTACCTGTCTGTCTGTCTGTCTGTCTATCTACCTGTCTGTCTATCTATCTATCTGTCTGTCTGTCTATCTATCTATCTATCTATCTATCTATCTATCTATCTATCTGTCTGTCTGTCTGTCTGTCTGTCTGTCTGTCTATCTACCTGTCTGTCTGTCTGTCTGTCTATCTATCTATCTATCTATCTACATGTCTATCTATCTATCTATCTATCTATCTATCTATCTATCTATCTATCTATCTATCTGTCTGTCTGTCTGTCTGTCTATCTACATGTCTGTCTGTCTGTCTATCTATCTATCTGTCTGTCTGTCTGTCTGTCTATATATCTGTCTGTCTGTCTGTCTATTTTATCTGTCTGTCTGTCTAACACTACATACATGACTAGATGTTTTCCTTTGTAATTTCAAGATTCATTTGCAGAATTCCGTGTGTAGGGATTCTGTTGGATATTTGTCCAATCTAGTGTAGTTGGGGGCGTATTACAGAAAGCTTCCTAAGTTAAAGGGATAGTTCACCCCAAAATAAAAATTCAGTCATTGTTTACTCACCCCTGTGTTGTTATAACACTATATGACTTTCTTTCTTTTTCTGAACACAAAGGGAGAAATTGTGGAAAAATGTTGTGCTCAGTGATGTCACAATGGCAGTTTATGGTGACCACCTCTTCAAGCTTCAAAAGAACACAAAAGTATAATTCAGAAGTCTAGTAAATTATATCATGAGACTCATGATTGTTATGAAAGCATACGAAAAGGTTTGGTGAGAAACAAACTGAAATCTAATGTATTATTTAGTGAAAATGTTCACTGACTGTTGATCATGATAGGGCACGAGAGCAACAGTTCATGCAGCCCCTCGAGACATTGGGGCATTCAAGCGAAAATTAATTTAGTTTTTCTAAAAACAGGTCCTCCACAGCGATAGTGACAACAGAACAGAACACAACTGCACACAAAACAGAGAACAGAACTTACTAAACATGCCTGAAGAGTTTGTAGTCGAAGAATTTATGCATTTCTATGCCCAGCCTTATTTTTTTGAATGGAGTATTTGGAAATGAAACAGAAACATAGAGGAGGCTACAGGCAGCCACGGTCACACCGTGTCCTAACCTGATGACAAACGACATGCAATAAAAAGTATATTTTATATGGTAATCAGAGTTCTTGTCCTAACCAGCAGTGACGAGCGACGGTCCATTCCATCGATCACTTGTTTTCTATTTTCGGCATCAGGCGGGTAACTCCGTCTGTTGTGAACTGGCAGAACTTACCAAAAACATACAAACAAATAGGGCTGGGCATAGAAATGCATCAATTCTTCGACTACAAACTCTTCAGACATGTTAAGTAAGTTCTCATGTTATCACTAAGCACAAAATTTTTTCACAATTTTCTCCCTTTGTGTTAAGAAAAAGAAAGAAAGTCATATAGGGTTATAACAATACAGGGTGAGTAAACAATGACTGAGTTTTCATTTTAGTGTGAACTATCCCTTTAAGTTTTAAGTTAAGATCTGTGCTGCGTTTCCCAATAACGATTGATCTTAGCGGTTAAGAGCGTTTTCTAAGAACGATTTAATCAACTTACCATGTGCCCCATTGAGTGCGAAAACCACTTAATCATGACCACGAGGAGGTTACCCAATGTGACTCTACCCTCCCTAGCAACCAGGCCAATTTGGTTGCTTAGGAGACCTGGCTGGAGTCAGTGGAGTCAATCAGCATGCCCTGGATTCAAACTCATGACTCCAGGGGTGGTAGTCAGCATCAATACTCACTGAGCTACCCAGGACCATGCATTCATTATTATTATTATTATTATTATTATTATTATTATTAGTCTTTTCGGTTAAAAAATATATAAAATAAAATGAAGGTATACTGATTTTAAATGAGCATATAGTGTAGCTCTAGGTATTTAAATTGTATCAGGTGTAATATTGCGTTTGTCCTGCAGGTGTCTGCATAAGTCTGTGTCCTTATGATGCTCTTAGCGCTGTACGATTATTCCAGAGCACTCGTAAATCTACAAGCATTTTCAAGTATTACTTAAGTTACGATGCTTTTGGGAAACGAGGCCCTGAGCAGTTAATGTAGGATTTTTCACAAATTCATTACAGAAGCAAATCATATCTTGATTTAAGATTCTTCATCCGCTCCATCCATAGAGATACTTACAGAACATAGATGCCTTATTCAGCTGGTTTGGACATATTTCACAGGAGTTTGTAATTAAATTTAGTGTTTTGTCGTCAAAGCGCAGCACATCATTTGGGTCTTCCAAAAATGTTTCCACCATCAAACTTTGCTGTTCTGCATTTTGTATCATTAATAAATGTAGCACCGTTCTCTGACGGTTCTATAGTCTTGTTCAAGTTAGTATAGAAAAGTTTTCAGTTATGACGCCAGTGGGGTTATCCGTAGTTAGAAGACTTTTTTTTTTAAAGATTTTTGGCAAGTTAGGTATGCTTCTGTAATACTCTTTTCCTATCTGCAGTTATGATAAGATAATGCATTCAGGAAATGTTATTCTGTATTAGCTAAAGTTAGGATCTTTCTGTAATACTTCCTCTGATCACTAAGTGGACCCCATACCTCACTTTCATGCAGTGATATGGGCTGTATAACACTATTAAAGATTGTACACCAGATTGGAATTGGTAATTCAATATTATAGAACTTTTTCTTAATATAATAGAGCTCTTTGAGCTTTTTCTTTAAGTGTATTCACTGCCATATTGATACTCCCTGATGCAGTTATAATCAGGCCTAGATAAGTCAAATATACTGGATCAAGTGCTCTAGGGCAGTGCTGCTTTGAGAGAACTCGTCTGTCTTTTCTGTACATGATTTTATAGTGATTATATTCAAATTAATGAGGTAATGTAATGTCTACATCTTCTATATACAGGTAGACTGTGTTAGACAGTTATAGACGCTGTCAGTCAGATTATCAACATGGAAAGCCAGCACTAGTGAACAATATACATATGCAGTTAAAAGAGATTAATACATGATGGCACATTGTAAAAATAACAAACAATCATAAATAATATTTACTTATAAGCTAGAGCATAAATTTTTACATGTAGAATTTACTGAATAGTTTCACGTTCATGCTTAAATTAAGTAACTGTAGAAAGTACTTAATCTTTTCTGCTATATTTACACCAAATATTTCTTAATTTTATTCAGTGTGATTGATTAGAAGTTTTGTTACTTTGTGGTTCTTTGGTAATCATTCCATATACCTAACAGATAATCGTTTCTTACAAATGAACATTTTCAGGATAATCACGATATAGCTTAAAATTCTGCAGTTTCAGTTTGAGCAACACTAGATATATTCAGTTTCTTTCTTAAGCTCAAGTTACTCGGACAGTTATGTGAAAAAATGGTCAAACATCCAAATAAGCTGATCATATATACAGTAATGTGCAATTAAATACTATCAGTGCAATTCCAATGCATCTGATTATTTTGTGTATTAAAATGTGTATATTGTGTGCAAATTCTGTATATAGTTCATACTCTACTTTGCATCATATCATATCAGTGCAACCTACTTCATCTGTCTGTTTACACTCTATGCTGTTTACATTACCACGAACATTAGCATATTGTACAATTTAATGCTGTATCACACCCAGACAAGTAATATTGCTTTGGTCACACAACCAAACATTGAATTATCATCAGTAATAATCTGCCACAATATTTAGGTCATCATAAGCCAAAGCCTTTCAAACATCCATCACAATAAACACACATGCGGTCACATAGTGTTATGTGTTTAAAACTGAGCATACAGTATACTGAAGTGTGCATCAGTCAGATGTCAGACGTGAGTGGTTGGGAATATTAAGGTCAAGGCACACAGGGGCATGCACAGAGACTGACTGTGTTTGTCCTGAACTCTCCTCTTCCACTAAAAGCAGCTGTTTTCACTCATTTACCAATGTGGACTCTTTAAATCCACCCCAGCTTAAATTCAGATGGAATTTGTTTGATGTACCAAAGAAAGTTTAAAGCAAGCTTGAAGTGCAGGAAAAATCTCTGCGGGGATTCTGGTTCCTATTTAATTTGATATACTGTTCAGTGTTCAGAGTTCAAAAGAGCTGTAAGGAGTGTAAGAATACGCATAAACAGTGGCAGTTCTGGCTTACTTGGTGCCCTAGGTGAGATCCGATGTGGCGCCCCCCTTTGTCATATATATATATATATATACTGTATATAGATAGATAGATAGATAGATAGATAATTTCTGTGCAGTTCTGTTTAAACTTATCCAAGCACACAGGGCCTCCATGAGAGGTAGAATTGGTCAAAAAAAAAATTAAGGTGGGACCTGTTTCAGTTTCACGTGGGAATGATCGTATTTACGAGTTAAGAGCACCTGAATGCAAGGGTGTAGATTTGTCTTGAATATTGGGTGGTTGCAGCTTGAAGCATTTACATGTTTCCATTGATCATGCTATAAATATTGGGGTAGTTGTACTTGCTTGTTTTGATTATTGGGGTTGTGAAATTGCAAAACAGGTCGGTTATTTCCGACTAAAATCACTTGAATGCACATCAGATTTTATTTATGATTTCTGACCTCGAAAGTATGAACTTCCCAGGAGGATTTGAATGCACCAGAAAGGTAAATTGTACTAAGAAAGAAACAGTTGGGGGGGCCTGGGTAGCTCAGCGAGTAAAGATGCTGACTATCACACCTGGAGTCACAAGTTCGAATTCGGGGTGTGCTGAGTGACTCCAGCCAGGTCTCCTAAGCAACCAAATTGGCCCGGTTGCTAGGGAGGGTAGAGTCGCATGGGGTAACCTCCTCATGGTCGCCATAATGTGGTTCTCGCTCTCGGTGAGGCGTGTGGTGAGTTGTGCGTGGATGCCGTGTGGTGAGTTGTGCATGGATGCCATGGAGAATAGCGTGAAGCCTCCACACGCGCTACGTCTCCGCGGTAACACGCTCAACAAGCCACGTGATAAGATGCGCGGATTGATGGTCTCAGAAGCAGAGGCAACTGAGATTCGTCCACCTCCACCCGGATTGAGTCACTACGCCACCACGAGGACTTAGAGCGCATTGGAAATTGGGCATTCCAAATTGGGGAGAAAAGGGGAGAAAAAAAAAAAGGAATTGTTTTTTAAATTACATGAACAGGTTGTGTGACATGCCCTCATTCTCGAAAACCATGAACAAAACTACACAGGGTCAAAGAAAATATGACCCAGACTATTTTAAAGGTGCTGGAAGCGTTTTTAGTCGTTCTAGAATTCCCTAAAGCTGAGCCGTTTGATTAGCCACGCCTCCTCTTTCCAAAACCCCGCTCTCCAAAGATACCAAATATGGTTTATTGAGACCGATATCGCACAGAAACAGTTGTTAAAAACAACAGCAGTAAAATAGCGCCCTCAACTGACAACTGTTATGAACAACATGGCATAAAAATGGCATTAAGCCTCAATAATTTACTGCAACTACAATACTGTGAGAACATGCAAAATGATTGACAGGAAGAAAGCGTCATTGTCCGCGGACACATTTTTGTTTGTTGTTTACAGAGTCTAGAGCTGTCACAGAGACCGGTGAGATATCTCACGACACTTATTTCAGTGATATCTTTCAGGGAGTAGGACATTTTTTTGCATACCTTTCCATGAAAAAAATCGCTTACAGCACGTCTAAGCAATGAATATTTATTTACCTGTAGCAAATGTAGGTGGCCTTACTGATGTTAATTTGAGAATGAGGGCCGGCACATAAACATTAACATGCACTTCTCAAGATTTAACCATTTGAATGAGTGGGGAAAAACTCTTTGTTTTCTGTGGTTTCTTTGTGTCACTATTCTTTAACAACATTTTAGCGCAGTTCTGTTTAAACTTATCCAAACACACAGGGCCTTTATGAGAGGTAGGATTGGTCAGTAACATTTTTAAGGCGGGGCTTAGAAAATGGTGCATAATTCATGTGGGAATGATTGTATTTACGAGTTAAGTGCACATGAACGCCACCACAAAGTCGTAATTACTAGTGGGAAACTATGGATTTTCACCAAACCCCGACTTTCCGAGTTGGGGGTGTTCTAAGAATCATGGCAGAAGCGAATCCTATTTGGTAATAATTCAGTTTTACTTGAGGATTTTGCACAGTTTAGTTTGCATGAATTTTTTTGTACTGTTAATGAAGAATAACGATAAACCTTGCCAGAAAATAAGACTCAGTTAGCTGGTTTATGCAGCGATAAACGTTTGCAACAAAACTACATTTCTCATCATTATAAGTGGTTGCACATGAATGATAAAATAGTTAAAGCATTAATTACACACCTAACTTTTGTTGCATTGGTGCTAAAGAAAAAAAAAGTTTTCTGCTTACGCTAGTATTTAAAAAAGAGAGAAAGAAATTGCAATACAGGTTGGCTATTTCTGACAGAAATCACTTGAACGCACATCACATCGTATCTACGAACTTCCCAGGAGGATTTGAACGCACCAAAAAGGTCAATTGTCCTAAAGCAAAAATCTGTGTTACAGGTAGGCACTTACTATGGAAGTGAATGGGGCCAATACGTAAATGTTAAAATACTCCACAGCAACAAGACGTAAACAATATACGTGTTTTAGGTTTTAGTGTGATAAAATCACTAACTAACCATATCTGTGTAACAATGAAACCCTGTAATCCAAGAGTTTGATATAACATTACACAGATAAGGTTAGTAAGTGATTTTATCACACTAAAAGCATGTTAACCAGTATAATGTTTATGTCTTGTGACTATACTGTCGGAACAATGTGTGTTTTAATGTTTAAGGACTGGTCGAAGAATTATTGGCTGCCGAGAGCATAAACCCAATGATTTTCAAGTCACATTTAGAAACCAAACACTCAATTATTTTGTGTATTGTTGTGCATATGCCATTCATGGTTAAAATGAATACATTTTAAGCACATTTATGATATGTATAATAAAGAATTTTCCCACTGGGTTGGGTCGCCAATTGATGTCCAGTGTAAAATACAATACGACAAGCACTAATGACCGTACCGTTGAGTTCAGTTTCACATAATAAATTAAAGACTTCTAGAATCCACACCGATGGAAAATGTACAATACAATAAACAAAGAAAAGCAGCTTACTGTATGACTGTGAAAATGCCTAATTCTTCACTGGGCTCCACATCTTTGGTGGGCTGCGGTTTGTTCTGATGTCCCTTGGGCATTATTTACAACTTTCTCGTGAAATATTCCTTGCGTTGTTTGTGTCCTTGCAATTCAGATGGGCATCTTACATAAAGATGTAGTCAGATACAATTTCAACATCTGAGCTAGCCAGAATAAACCATCCAACTAACTATTTGCACAGAGTCAAGGTGGGGGTAGTGCCCTGGGGCAGATAGAGATAGACAGAGAGAGAGAGACATGGACTCTTCGGCCTCAATAATATAACACCATCACATTACAGATTACAGGCCAATGCATCAGTAAACCACAGGGATCAATGTTTAGCAGCTGCCCTCTGATTTATCATGTCTGGAGAGAGAGAGAGAGAGAGAGAGAGAGAGAGAGAGAGATGCATTCAGAACAACACTAGCTCAATATCAGGGCTGTGCGAGAGTGGTTGTACAAAAATACTTTTACAGATATACTGTATATAGGTTGCACATTATTAAAGCAATGAGTCACTCAAGGCTGTGTGTATCAATGATTTTACCATGAGTATGGGATGCTCTTGTTGTGACAACATGATCATGGGAAACCGACATATGCTTCCGAAAGTTCATGTACACTTAAATCAACCCCATTCTGCCAAATTATCAGGCATTTTTGCATTAAATCAACAAGCGCTACTGATAGTGTGTTGCGCAAACAACCTCATAGACGTGTTCTGGGGCCTGTACCATGAATGTCGCTGATCGAACTCAGGGTTTCAGGATTGGTTTCAGGTTGACAAATTCAAACCAATCCAATCAGGCTTAATTGGTACCATGATGCAGCTCTTCAACTCAGGCTTCGATCCTGACTTTAAGATTAGATCACATGCTCGTGCACATGAATGAGTGACGCTTGCAGCGCACAACCAATCGTGTGAGAGCACGGTTCACTTTTCACGAGAGACTCAGCAGGATTTGCCTCTCTGCTGAAAGCTGATGATTATGAAAATAAGAATTGAAATTCTTTAAAGTGTGCACAAGACATTGTTTAAAAAAATATACAAAAAATGAAAATGCATTTACTCTAGGGGGTCTGGGTAGCTCAGCGATTATTGACGCTATCTACCACCCCTGGAGTCACGAGTTTGAATCCAGGGTGTGCTGAGTGACTCCAGCCAGGTCTTCTAAGCAACCAAATTGGCCCGGTTGCTAGGGAGGGTAGAGTCACATGGGGTAACCTCCTCGTGGTCGTGATTAGTGGTTCTCACTCTCAATGGGGCGTGTGGTAAGTTGTGCGTGGATCGCGGAGAGTAGCATGAGCCTCCACATGCTGTGAGTCTCCGCGGTGTCATGCACAACGAGTCACGTGATAAGATGCAAGGATTGACGGTCACAGAAGTGGAGGCAACTTAGATTTGTCCTCCGTCACCCGGATTGAGGTGAGTAACCGCGCCACCACAAGGACCTACTAAGTAGTGGGAATTGGGCATTCCAAATTGGGGAATCATGAAGACCTAAAACACATGATTTACACAGTACAAGGGATAAAGTTAAAGACATTTACACAACAAGAAGAAACACGAGAGCTCAAGAGGACTGCTGCAAACTAATTCTTAATGTGATAAAAACAATATAAAACAGCTGGTATATTAATGCATATGTGAATTCATATAGACCCACAACAAGAACACACAGGCTTATTAAATGTATTTAAAATATAAACGCTTTTATATTTATTTGAACTGAAAGCTTTATATCATTCAAAACTAAATACAGGCTACTATTGATTACTATAATGATGAATATTCTCCTTATAAGTTCATTTTCCATTTTCATTATCTACCAGTTATTATATCAAAAAGAGTTTTTAGACAACGGAATAAACTGCTTTATATATATATATACGGGATAACAGGAAACCTAGAATTATTCTTAATAAATTATTATAAAGCTGCCCAAATTCAACCTATATTGATTTGGATGAACGAAGAATCTAAAGTGAAATGGAGGAAGATGGAAATTTATCAAATGTGGGAATTTATTAGTATATCCCTGTTGAAGCGACACATTTAAATCAATAGATCATATTTGTATTAATAGTACTTTTAGAATATGTTTAAAAAAAATAGTGAAATTAAGACAGATAATTGATTTACAAGACATTGCTAAAGATCCTGATTTCATGCCAAATAGATTAGATAATACATTGAAGTTTTGGGCACATAAGAGGTCTGAAAAGAGATCAGCAACTGTTCACTGATAAAGGAATAATATCTTTTCAAACCTAGCAAAAAAAGCTCCTAAATTCACCATTTATTTAATTATTTACAGGTAAGATGATATTTATTAACAGAAGTTAAAGTAAAAGAAATAAAAAAGGAAATGCATCCATTAATAAATTATATAATTGATACATACAATACAACTAATCCAATAATAATGTTATGAATTTTAAAGAGTGCACTTGAAAGTGATATACAGGGCACTCTGAGTAAAATTATATGCAGGTGGCAGGATGAATTAAAAATAAAAATGAGTCCGTAAGAAATATCATATATTCCATACACTCAATCCAGTGTTTGGAAGATACAAATGAGATGTTTTATAACACCTGTTATTCAAAGTAAATGCAATAGCTGGTAAAAGGGGATTGTTGGAGAAATTGTGGAGAAAAAAAGTCTCATTACAGTCAAATTCTGTATGAGTGCTCTAAATGGACAACTTATTAGAAAGAAGTGATTAGACGGGTTAATTTAATATTTAACTGCACAACATTATTTTGGGTAAAATGTCATTGTCCTTAAGAAATAAAACTGAACTAAATATATTTAGGGTAATCAGAATAGCAGCTTTGAAACCCATTACAAAAAAAATGGCTTAAACCAGAACCCCAACAGTTTCAAAGATGGAGAGAAACGATTTCGGAAATATATCAAATGGAGAAAGTAACATTTAAAATGAATAATAAAAGTCTGGAATGTGAACATAAATGGGATTTGCTTAAAAAAATTATACATTAATTTAGATAGATTGTTTCCTTCAGATATTTGAAAATTACTTAAAATACGAAGTATGATGTCCTACCTGTTTAATATTAATTTATTATTTATTATTATATTTAAAAAATATAACTTTCTTTCCACTTTATTTGAAATAAAATTGAACATGTAAATTACACGTTATTTATAGAATATGTTGTGAATGGTGATTGATATGGTTTTTCAAACATCGTGTTTTTTGTATTTCTCTTTCTTGATGTACAATTTGTACATTGTCTTTAGTAAAAAAACAACAAAAAAAATGCAAAAATAAAAAGCATAAATTTATTGATTAATTAAAAAGTGAGCACTTGGAATACTGTATGCAAAAAAAATTGCCATGCAATAATAAGACATATTTGCTCTAAAAAAAAATATTTTGTGTACTGCTTATATTGCTTATTGCTTATATTATCATAACTTCTAATAAAATACTGTATGTTCATCTCGATGAAAGGAGGAAGGAGTTTGGGTGGATTCACCCCTTTCCATAGCAATCTTGAGCTTTTAATATTTTAAAAATGATTATTTTTTGCAGGTATCATATTAATCCATCTATGCAGCAGGTTAGCCGAGTAGTGTAAGTTGCTATGGCGACCGCTAAAAGCCAACCAAATTTCATGGTGCCAAAACCTGGGTTTGAGGCAAACTAAACTAAAACGTACCTGGCTAGCCACCGAAATCGGCTTCTTGGTACAGGCCTCTGGTCTCAGAAACCAGGAAGTAACTGCATTCACATAAACAATGGTGGTTGCATTTTATCTCTAAGATAAAGTTTTTACTACTTTGATGGTTAGGTTTAGGGTTTGGGTGGCAGGGTTAATCTCGGCAACAAAATTACTGACAAAAAAAGCTTTGTTGACAAATCATTTTTTTATTTGGCCAATGATATCAAGGACAAGACGAAAAAGATGCTTCAGGACGATAATCAAGCAGTTTTTATTAAAACGTTGCCTACTGTTGATGAAAATATGACGATACTGCAATATATTAACGACGCAATAACACAGTTTTTTATTTAAGAAATATCTAGAAAGAGTTTATGCACATAATCCAGTCGTAAATCATAGTATGTTTGGGATTTTCCCGCTGAACACCTGTACAATGAGGGGTAAATTACCTCATTCAAACGCATCCTATTCACACTGTATGCAATATTAATCAGCTATATCCACAACATATACGTGATATTACAACTTACATCTGCGCAGATGCCAATAAAGAAAGTTTGTTGGGGGGTTACGTCACTAAGTGGCGAAACTCATGAATATTAATAAGGTTATGTGGGGATAATGTCAAATAATCTTTAGCGGTTTTAAAAATTGTCATTCTTGATGACCAGTTCAACAGCTCCAATAAATATGTCACATAATTAATTGGATATCCGTACATGGTCTAATTTAAAGGACATTTTCATCAAAATGAACATTGGTGAATGCTTAATGAAATATGCATTCCCATTCACTGTATGACATGATTTACAATTAAAAAAAACACAACTTGCTTTTGGCGCCATACATTTAACAACCCTTCCAGCGTTGGCCACTGGGGGCAGTGGTTCAAATTTTGGTGAGCACAGACCGATTTCAGCAGCAGAACTTTCGACCTACTGTTTCTGAATTTACAGTGAGAACTCTCTGGACGTGAAGCTGCAGTCTCTGTAATGCGCACCCATGTTTAATCAATAGTTAGATTTATTTATATACCTTAATGTGATTTTTACTTTTGGAAACCCCGTTGGTGCAATCTATTGATATATAACACAGAATATAGACCACTTTTTTGCACAAAGTTGCTCGTTGCCTGATATCCGTAAAAAGAGTCTACAGTCTAATGAACAATATTACTTGGTGTACTAATTATTTATACTGTAATTAATAAATATGTCTATTTATTTAATATTTGGTGTCTTTTTTAATTTTTGGGGATTTTCTCCCCTTTTTCTCCATATTTGGAATGCCCAATTCCCAATGCGCTCTAAATCCTTGTGGTGTCGTAGTGATTCGCCTCAATCCGGGTGGTAGAGGATGAATCTCAGTTGCCTCCGCGTCTGAGACCGTCAATCCGTGCATCTTATCACGTGACTCATTGAGCGCGTTACCACGAAGACATAGCGCGTGTGGAGGCCCACGCCATCCACCGCGGCATCCACGCACAACAGGCCCCACCGAGAGCGAACCACATTATAACGATCACGAGGCGGTTACCCCGTGTGACTCTACCCTCCCTAGCAACCGGGCCAATTTGGTTGCTTAGGAGACCTGGATGGAGTCACTCAGCACGCCCTGGATTCGAACATGTGAACTCCAGCGGTGGTAGCCATCGTCTTTTACCACTGAGCTACACTGGCCCCCTGATATTTGGTGTCTTTAATTATACCACTGTTGCCACCGTTTCATAAAAGCAATATTGCAACGTTAACCAGATTTAATCTCGCAAAGGTCAAATTCTATAAGTGCATTTAAAAAAAACTAGCTAGCTAACGCTAACAGGTTTTTACATCATTAGCTCATAAGGAAAGGGTTTGACATCAACTGAGAATATACATTTAGGGAGACACCCAAAATGGTCATTGTTGGCGGTGCTCCAGAACTGGATTGAACACACCTGATCTAGGAGACAATTTAAGAAATAAATGGAAATAAAAACTATTAAGGTGTACCTTTTAGCATGTTCACGTGTTGACCAGTCCGCCAAAATGTTATCAAATCAGCAGGTGTCTGTAAATAAAACCACAAAATTGCAAACATTTTCCAAAAATAATTAGGTTGTCTTCTCTCTGAAATTTATTAGTTAAATTGCCCAATATTTTTATACAATGCTGAGCCATTATTTAAAAAAATTTAATAACCGTAATATTTATGAAATTTCTCATAAATTTTTTTTATTCAAATTTACTTGACACGCGAATAACTTTTTACAGTGAAACTTTCGTTTTGACCTCAGTTAAGGGAGTAAAATCCATCTGTTTTGCATAGTCCCTTAAAACACTCCTCACTTTGGTAAAATCATTGTAACATACATGTATATGATATCCAGTGGTGTATTGTGTTAATGTGAAGTTATTCATAAAGTCAAATGTTCATATTCTCATTTGGGATGCAGTAGATGTCTGTATACTCTAATAGACATTCAGTTTCACTGATTATGTAAGCCAAATTCACTCATTTAAATATTTTAATCTGCAATATGATCCATATGTATTTAGTAATGAAGCATGAAATCTGCATAATGTGACCTTTTGGCTTCCACAGTTTATTAAAACACCATGACAAGAATGGAAATGAACTGCTTCTTTTTAATAGTGAAAAGATCTTTTGCAATGTTACAAAATGGAAATCATAATATATGAACTGAAGATAACATAAACGTCTATTAATAAGAAAATGTGTGCTATATCATGCGAGAAGAGAATATACGGCACACTGAGCTCATTTCATCTGCAGGGCTGCAGTGTTTCAGATTATGATTATGCTGCCATTTCCTCATGCATGTACTAAATTAAGTTTTCCATTAGTTATAAAGTTAAATGTGTACGGGACATCAGTATTCTGGGACAGCATAGAGTGATTGTAACAAGGGATGGGCAAAGAGGAGGCGGGATTCGGCTAAACAGTCAACTTAATGTTTAATGATAAAACTCAAAATAAAACAAACATAAACAAACGCAGACACACATGCAACGTGGCCCAGCCCCGCCCTCCACCTCATCACACTCCTCCATCGCCCGACTCAGGCTGGGGAAATCCCCGGTGCTGTCGCCCGGTCCTCAACTGCTCCTCCGCCCTCTGGCGGATGCCAGCTCGCTCCTTCCCCGGCAGACGGCAGCAAATCCTCCGGCCCCTGGCAGACGGAACTGCTCCTCCACTTCTTCAGTGGATGCCAGCAGTTCCTATGGCTATCAATGGTCGGTAGCGACCCCTCCATCCCCAGGCAGACGGCCACAGCTGCTCCTTTGGTGGACGGCAGCAGTGAGGACTCCACGACAGCGCATCCCTCCTCCCTCTCAGGTTTCAGCACCAATGTAACGAGTTAAGGGATGTGCAAGGAGGAGGCAGGAACCGGCTAAACAGTCAACGCAAAGTTTAATGATAAAACTCAACATAAAACAAACATAGGGGGCCTGGGTAGCTCAGTGAGTATTGACACTGACTGCCACACCTGGAGTTGCGAGTTTGAATCCAGGGCGTGCTGAGTGACTCCAGCCAGGTCTCCTGAGCAACCAAATTGGTCCGGTTGCTTGGGAGGGTAGAGTCACATGGGGTAACCTCCTCGTGGTCACTATAATGTGGTTCTCGCTCTCGGTGGGGCGCATGGTTAGTTGTTTGTAGATGCCACGGATAATAGCGTGGGCCTCCGTGGTAACACAGTCAACAAGCCACAAGATAAGATGCACGGATTGACGGTCTCAGACGCGGAGGCAACTGAGATTTGTCCTCCGCCACCCGGATTGAGGCGAGTCACTACGCCACCACAAGGACTTAGAGCTCATTGGGAATTGGGCATTCCAAATTGGGGAGAAAAAAAAAAGAAAGAAAAGATAAAACAAACATAAACAAACGCAGACACACATGCAACGTGGCTGCGTGCGTCTCTCTCTCTCACGAACTTGCACCTCCGGCTCCTCTTTATCACCCTCCCAGCTGATTAGCCCGATCCAGGTGTGTTCTCACGGCCCGGCCCCACCCTCCTCCTCGTCATAGAGATATTACTTAAGGCAACACAACTCTCAGGCTTTCTCTTTATCTAACATTCATCAACTTTACTTAGGGTTAATGGTAAGGTTAACAGTGTAAAAATATATGTAATTAAATGCAGGTACTTTAAGTTTAAGTACAATGCAACAACAAGTACAGTGCGTACATAATAAGTACACTGTTGCAAACGCTTAAGTACATAGTAGTTAAATCTACACTATGTAACTTTTGGCCCTCTAGCGGTTGAAGCATAAAACTGCAAGTTACTTGCAAAGGAACACTTTACGTCAGTTGCGATTCTGCACTGCTCTTCTGGTCGATGAACCTCAAGGTTTGAGCGAGGACTCGGGAGATTACCTGCAGAGTGGAGAGATATCATATTAAGAGGTGAAACTCATGAAATGGCTGATATGAGTCCAGCTGAAAACACACTGTTTTTATATTACAATCTCCAGTCTCAGCTGATAATGCAAGTGAACTGTAATACTACATTAGTAGGTCTATGCATTGCAAACAATAAGACTGTAATATTAAAATGCAAAATGAGGATTTAGTAATGATGAAATACTTTACTGAACTTGAAAATAATATGCAGAAATATGCAATATAACAAACACGATAATACAGTTTTAATTGTTTATTTTGGAGGTAAAGTTACAACAGAGAGATGCTAAACAAATTAATAAATATTACTGTGCTATGAAATCGGTACATTATAAACAACTTGAGATGAACATAAATTAACCACCTTGTACCTAGATCTGTTTAATCCTTCAAGCTCGAATTGGACCCGCAAGAAAAAAATAATCGTCAAAATATTAATAACTACAGTCTTGACCAACACAAAATAGGTTTCGTTTGAAAGCTTAGAAGCTCTGTTTTCCAATGCATGTAGACATTATGACCAAAACTGAACAAGTGCTTTGAAATTTGCAGA